>NC_091977.1:62350902-62592303 GCF_044704955.1 Pristiophorus japonicus
AGTGATTGTTTCAAGGTCCTCCCTTCCCACATTCCCGTGACCAGCAATTTTTGGCATGGTTTTTGTGTCTTCCACTGTGAAGACTGAAGCAAAATAATTGTTTAAGGTCTCAGCCATTTCCACATTTCCCATTATTAAATCCCCCTTCTCATCTTCTAAGGGACCAACATTTACTTTAGTCACTCTTTTCCGTTTTATATATCGGTAAAAGCTTTTACTATATGTTTTTTATGTTTTGCGCAAGTTTACTTTCGTAATCTATCTTTCCTTTCTTTATTGCTTTCTTAGTCATTCTTTGCTGTCGTTTAAAATTTTCCCAATCTTCTAGTTTCCCACTAACCTTGGCCACCTTATACGCATTGGTTTTTAATTTGATATTCTCCTTTATTTCCTTGGTTGTCCATGGCTGGTTATCCCTTCTCTTACCGCCCTTCTTTTTCACTGGAATATATTTTTGTTGCGCACTATGAAAGAGCTCTTTAAAAGTCCTCCACTGTTCCTCAATTGAGCCACTGTTTAGTCTGTGTTCCCAGTCTACTTTAGCCAACTCTTCCCTCATCCCACTGTAGTCCCGTTTGTTTAAACATAGTATGCTCGTTTGAGACACTACTTCCTCACCCTCAATCTGTATTACAAATTCAACCATACTGTGATCACTCATTCCGAGAGGATCTTTTATTCGATCATCGTTTATTATTCCTGTCTCATTACACAGGACCAGATCTAAGATAGCTTGCTCCCTTTTAGATTCTGTAACACACTGCTCTAAGTAACAATCCCGTATGCATTCTATGAATTCCTCCTCAAGGCTACCCCGTGTGATTTGATTTGACCAATCGATATGTAGGTTAAAATCCCCCATGATTAATGCCGTTCCTTTTTCACATGCCTCCATTATTCCCTTGATTATTGTCTGCCCCACCATGAAGTTATTATTTGGGGGCCTATAAACTACGCCCACCAGTGACTTTTCCCCCTTACTATCTTTAATCTCCACCCACAATGATTCAACATTTTGTTCATTAGAGCTGGTATCGTCTCTCACAACTGCCCTGACATGATCCTTTATTAACAGAGCTACCCCACCTCCTTTCCCTTCTTGTCTATCTTTCCAAATTGTCAGATACCCCTGTATGTTTAATTCCCAGTCTTGGCCACCCTGCAACCACGTTTCAGTAATGGCCACCAAATCATATCCATTTGAAAGTTTGACCGGAAACACCCTGCTCCCCTCTTTGGCCATGACAGTGCTGGGAAGCCGCTTGGGACCTTGTCCATAATTTAACACAAATACAGGATCATTGATTTCAATCACGAGTGACACATTTGCGCTATCATGGTATGCACTTTGTTGAAGCCGCCTGCTCTCTACCTGTTAATGTAGATCAGGGTGAACTAACGAGAGCCTTGTCTTAAGTGCTCTTTTCATGAGCAGTTCAGCAGGTGGGATCCCAGTGAGTGAGTGGGGTCTCGTGCGGTAGCTAAGCAGGACTCGGGATAGGCGAGTCTGCAGTGAGCCTTCAGTTACCCTCTTCAAGCCTTGTTTGATGGTTTGCACTGCTCTCTCTGCCTGACCTTTGGACGCTGGTTTAAAAGGGGCAGATGTGACATGTTTGATCCCTTTACGGGTCATGAATATTTTGAATTCAGCACTGGTAAAACATGGCCCGTTGTCGCTCACCACAACATCGGGTAGGCTGTGTGTGGTAAACATGGCCCGCAGGTTTTCAGCAGTGGCAGCGGACATGCTAGCCGACATTATCTCACATTCAATCCACTTGGAGCACACGTCTACAACCACAAGGAACATTTTACCCAAGAACGGGTCTGCAGAGTCGACATGTACCCTGGAGCACGGTTTGGAGGGCCAAGACCATAAACTTAGCGGCGCCTCCCTGGGTACATTGCTTAACTGCGAGCATATATTACATCTGTGAATGCAGGACTCTAAGTCTGCATCGATACCGGGCCACCACACGTGGGATCTGACTATCGCTTTCATCATTACGATGCCTGGGTGGGTACTGTGGAGGTCATTGATGAAGGTGTCTCTGCCCTTCTTGGGGACCACTATTTGATTGCCCCACAGAAGGCAGTCTGCCTGTATAGGCATTTCATTTTTGCGCCGCTGGAACAGCTTTAATCTCTTCCTGCGTTTCCACTGGGACACTGGACCAGGTCCTGTGAAGCACACAGCTTTTGACTAGAGATAATAAGGGGACCTGGCTTGTCCAGGTTTTGATCTGCTGTCAGTGACGGGTGATTGCTCACTCTCAAATGCTTCCATAACCATGGCTAGATCTGCGGGCTGCGCTATTCCCACCCCCGTGGTGTGCAATGGCAGCTTACTGATAGCATCGGCGCAATTTTCTGTTCCTGGCCTGTGGCGGATGGCATAGTTGTATGTGGACAACGTGAGCGCCCATCTCTGGATGCGGGCCGATGCGTTGGTATTTATCCCTTTACTCTCGGAGAATAGGGATATAAGTGGCTTATGGTCAATTTCCAATTCGAATTGTAGCCCAAACAGGAATTGATGCATTTTCTTTACCTCATAGATACATGCTAACACTTCTTTCTCAATCATGCTGTAGGCTCTCTCAGCCTTAGACAGACTCTTGGATGCATAAGCAACTGGTTGCAGTTTCCCGAAATCATTAGCTTGTTGCAATACACACCCGACGCTATATGACGACGCATCACATGCTAGTAGCAAACGCTTACATGGATCATGCAACACAAGCAATTTGTCTGAGCATAACAATTTTCTCGCTTTTACAAATGCATTTTCTTGGCTTTTTCCCCAAACCCATTCGTCTCCTTTTCGTAGTAAAACATGTAGTGATTCTAATAGTGTGCTGAGACCCGGTAAGAAGTTACCAAAGTAGTTCAGGAGTCCCAGAAATGACCGCAGCTCCGTCACGTTCTATGGCCTCGGTGCATTCTCGATTGCCTCCGTCTTCGCATTGGTGGGCCTGTTGACGTCCGCCGCAATCCTCCTTCCCGGGAACTCCACTTCAGGCTGCAGGAAAATGCACTTCGAGCGTTTTAACCTGAGCCCCACGCGGTTGAGTTGACTAAGAACCTCCTCCGGGTGCTTCAGATGCTCGACTGTGTTCTGACCTGTGACCAAGATGTCGTCCTGGAAGACCATGGTGTGGGGGACCGACTTCAGTAAGCTTTCCATGTTCCTCTGGAATATCGCCGCCACCGATCGGATTCCAAATGGGCATCTGTTATTAACAAAAAGACCTTTGTGCATGTTGATGCAGGTGAGGGCCTTCGATGATTCCTCCAGTTCTTGCGTCATGTCGGCTGAAGTCAGATCCAGCTTCGTGAACGTCTTTCCTCCCACCAGCGTTGCAAAGAGGTCGTCGGTCTTTGGTAGTGGGTATTGGTCCTGCAGGGAGAAACAATTGATAGTTACTTTGTTATCGCCACAGATTCTGATGGTGCCGTCTCACTTGAGGACTGGGACGATAGGACTGGCCCACTCGTTGAACTCGATCGGGGAAATGATGCCCTCTCTTTGCAGGCGGTCTAGCTTGATCTCTACCCTTTCTTTCATCATGTACAGTACTGCTCTCACCTTGTGATGGATGGGTCACGCCCCCGGAATTAGGTTTGATCTGCACTTTTACTCCTTGGAATTTCCCAATGCCTGGTTCGAACAGCGAAGGAAATTTGTTTAAGACCTGGGCACACGAAGTGTCGTCAGCGGGTGATAGCGCTCGGACGTCGTCCCAGTTCCAGTGTATCTTTCCCAGCCAGCTCCTGCTGAGCAGCATGGAACCATCGCCTGGTACCACCCAGAGTGGTAGCTTGTGCACCGCTCCATCGTAGGAGACCTTTACGGTAGCACTGCCGATTACAGGTATCTGTTCTTTCGTGTAAGTTCTTAGTTTTGTGCGAACTGGATTTAAGACTGGCCTTGAGGCCTTGTTGCACCACAACCTTTGGAAAGTCTTTTTACCCATGATGGACTGGCTCGCACCCGTGCCCAGCTCCATTGACACCAGGAGTCCATTTAATTCAACATTCAGCATTATCGGGGGACAATTCGTGGTGAATGTGTGCACCCCATGTACCTCTGCCTCCTTGATCTGAGGCTCTGGTTCATCGTGATCCTCCGTGGATCTGTCCTTCTCTGCAACACGGTGGTTTGCAGGTTTAACAGGCTTTGTTCCACAGCCCTTGCAAACGTACTCTTTGAATCGGCATGAATGGAAACGATGATCACCCCCGCAGCGCCAACAAGGTGTTAATGGCCTTGCATTCATCACCTTGATGGTGGACTCTGAGACATCAGCGGACGTACAGCTGCAGGTATGTGTGACCTGCCCTGTACGTTACGATTCGAAAACAACATCACTTTGTTCACAGTACTTGTAGCAGCACTTGTATGCTGAGAGATTTGGTTTGTATTGTCACTGGTCACAATGAATGCCTGGGCTATCGCTATAGCCTTACTCAAGGTTGGGGTCTCTACAGTCAAAAGTTTGCGAAGTATGGTTTCGTGGCCAATGCCAAGCACGAAAAAGTACGAAGAATGTCCTTCAAATTCGCAATGTCCTGCAAGGCGTCTTAGCTCGGCGACATAACTCGCCACTTCCTGGCCTTCAGACCTTTTGTAGGTGTAGAACCGGTACCTCGCCATCAGAACGCTTTCCTTCGGGTTCAAACGCTCTCGGACCGGTGTGCACAAATCGTCGCACGATTTCTCCGTGGGTTTCGCTGGAGAGAGCAGATTCTTCATGAGGCCATACGTTGTTGCCCCACAGACGGTGAGGAGGATCGCTCCACGTTCGGCAGCGCTCTCTTCCCCCATGTAGCTCGTTGGCCATGAAGTATTGGTCATGTCGCTCCACAAAAGTTTCTCAATCATCTCCTTCCGAGAATTTCTCCAGGATGCCCACTGTTCTCTGCATCTTTAGGTTCGCTATCTTTATCTCATCGCCAGTTGTTGTGTATGGAGAAAGAGTCAGACTGAACACTGTGAGCTCAAAGTAAAGTGTGACCTTAGCCTTTTATTGCAGGTCTCCAGAGTGCCTCTCCAACCTGTGAAGGCTCCTTAATTACCTGTGCTCCCAAGGGATTATGGGATCCCTTGGGACTCCAGGGGCTGAGCCCTCTGCTGGCTGTACAGAGTAAATACAAGTATGCATATGTAACAAGATGTACCTGTGTTTATAAATGATCTAGGGTGGATTGTATACTTATTAGTGGGATCAGATGGTTTGGCTTCAAGAATGCCCATTTAAAACGGAAATGAGGAGGAATTTCTTCTCTCAGAGGGTCATGAATCTTTGGAATTCTCCACCCCAGAGAGCTGTGGAAGCCGGGTGGTTGAATATATTTAAGGTGGAGATAGATGGATTTTTGAGAGATAAGAGAGTCAAAGGATATGGAGAGCGGGCAGAGAAGTGGAATTGAGGCCAAGATCAGATCAGCCATGATCTTATTGAATGGCGGAGCAGGCTTGAGGGGTCAGATGGCCTACTTCTGTTCCTATTTCTTATGTTCTTATGTTCTAATACCTACATTGCAGAGATTTTGAAGCTAACTTTAAATTCCCCGGAAGTTGATCTTTTTATGACAAACACATCATTTTCCAGTCCTCTTTGGATCTGGACGTTGTGCTGGGGGATTGGAGGACTGCTAATGTAGTACCCTTGTTTAAGAAGGGAGAAAGGGATACGCCGCGTACGTATAAGGCCTGTCAGCTTAACCTCAGTGGTGGGAAAATTATTGGAAAAAATCCTGAACGACAGGATAAATCTGTATTTGGAAAAGCAAAGATTAATTAGGGACAGTCAGCACGGATTTGTTAAGGGAAGATCATGTCTGATGAAGCTGATTGAATTTTTTGAGGAGGTAACCAAGACGGTCGATGAGGGTAGTGCGTACAATGTAGTGTATATGTACTTTAGCAAAGCTTTTGATAAGGTCCCACATGGTAGACTGGTTATGAAGGTTAAAGCCCATGGAATACAGGACAAAGTGTCAAGTTGGATCCAAAATTGGCTTGGAGGTAGGAAGCAAAGGGTAATGGTTGATGGATGTTTTTGTGACTGGAAAGATGTTTCCAGTGGGGTTCCGCGGGGCTCAGTACTGGGACCCTTGCTTTTTGTAGCCGAGATTAACAATTTAGATTTGAATATAGGGAGTATGATTCAGAAGTTTGCAGACGACACTAAAATTGGCTGTGTGGTTAATAATGAAGAGGAAAGTCATGGGCTGCAAGAGGATATCAATCTACTGGTCAGGTGGGCAGTGCATGTGGCAAATGGAATTTAATTCAGAGAAGTGTGAAGTGATGCACTTTGGGAAGGTTAATAAGGAAAGGGTATACACATTAAGTGGTAGGCCACTTAATAGTGTAGATGAACAAAGGGACCTTGGAGTGCTTATCCACAGATTCCTGAAAGTAGCAGGCCAGGTGAATAAGGTGGTTAAGAAGGCATACGGTATGCTTGCCTTTATTGGCCGAGGCATAGAATACAAGAGCAGGGAGGTTATGCTTAAATTGTATAATACTTTGGTTAGGCCACAGCTGGAGTATTGCGTGCAGTTCTGGTCGCCGTATTATAGGAAGGACATGATTGCACTAGAGAGGGTGCAGAGGAGATTTACTAGGATGCTGCCTGGAATGGAGAATCTTAGCTATGAGGACAGATTGGATAGGCTGGGTTTGTTCTCATTGGAACAGAGGAAGTTGAGAGGAGACCTCATTGAGGTGTACAAAATATTGAGGGGCCTGGACGTAGTGGATAGTAAGGGTCTATTTCCATTGGTGGAGGGGGCTATTACGAGGGGGCATAGTTTTAAGGTGGTTGGTGGAAAGTTTAGAGGGGTTTGAGGGGGGGCTTCTTTACGCCGAGGGTGGTGGGGATCTGGAACTCGCTGCCTGGAAGAGTGGTGGATGCAGAAACCCTCACCACTTTTAAGAGATGGTTGGATGGGCACTTAAAGTGCAGCAACCTGCAGGATTACGGTCTAGAGCTGGTAATTGGGATTAGACTGGATGGCCTTTTGTTGGACGGAGTAGATATAATGGTAAGTACTGCAGGGAATAGAATACTGCCAGGGTGATCTCCTGGACTAATTGCGATCACCTGGATGGGTCAGAGAGGAATTTTCCCAGATTTTTTCTCCCTGGGTTTTTATCTGGTTTTTGCCTCTCCCAGGAGATCACATGGCTCCAGTTGGGGTGGAGTGTAGAATGTTTTAGTATAAGGGGTGTCGCAGTTGTGGTGAGGTGGATTGGTTGGGCTGGGTGCTCTTTGCCTTTCCGTCATTGTTCATAGGTTTATATGTAACCTTTAGGGCTGCTGACCAAGGGCCATGTGGCTCTTTGTCAGCCGGCGCGGACATGATGGGCCGGAGTGGCCTCCTTCTGCGCTGTAAAGTTCTATGTTTCTATATTTCTATTTAGGCCAATGAACATTTTCACAAAAGAACAACTTTAGTTATTAATCCGTTTCTTGGTTTTCCTCAGAACCTAATTTAAATTCAGGCTGAGTATTCGACAGGTCACTAGAATGTGAAGTAGATACGTTGAAATTCTACTCCTTTTCTGAGCGAGATCCTGTAAAATACCAGCAAATCCACTGTATTGTGTATGCAGGCACTCTGTTAATGACTCCACGAGGCAAGGGTATGGCACTTGAACTGTATAGACTGTAGTTCTTTATTGCAGGTCCTAGATTGAGGACACCAAGAGGTGAGCTCCCTTTTATACTGGGTTACCTGCAGTGTACAGGTGACCCTTAGGTCTCCAGCAACGGCACACTCTGGTGTACTGATAAGGTATATACAAGGTGAAGATACATTCAGGTCTCATGTTAAGTACCTCATTACATCATTGGTATGCATATATGACAACACTCCCCCCTAAGCCATTTCCAAGTCCTTATTGCTATGACCTGGGGAGGTGATCAGTGGTAGGCTGTGGAGGTTGTTGTGAGGGTTGTGTGGGTGCCAGGTGTGATCCCAATGCTTGAGGCTGGCCTCATACATTTCCCCCCTTCACACACAGACCATGTGAGTGTCACTGTTGGAGGATTCCTCGGTAGTGGAGCCACTGCAATGGGTAGGGTACTTGCACTGTAGAGTGGGTAAATGTTGGTGGGCAGGACCACAGGATTGTGTGGGCTCCTTGTCCTCCATTGGTGGTGGAAGTCTGGTCAACCCAGGGACCGCCAGGAAAGCTGGAGGGTACTGGCCTCTTGCTCCTGGTGCTGGCCCTGGTGGCCAAGGGGTGTAGGGCCGATCTGGGACAGGTTGCCAGTGGTGGTTGCTGTGCTGCCCATTGACCGCTGTCCTGCAGTGGGTCTGCTCCTACTGGGTGTGTGTGAGCCAAAAGTCCAGGCTACATGGTCAGGTAGCCCACTGGACATGGGGGGTCTCCCATGTGGGGATATCTCTGGCATTTACTTTGTACCTGTAGAACCCAGTGTCCTTTAACAGTCTACTTTCTGCATACATGACACATTGGCTCTGATCATACATAGTCAATTCTACACTGTTATCTTTCTTTACATTATTACTTTCAGCATTTATATCACTTTCTTGTATATCGGTGTTTCTTTACATGGTTCCATTTGTCATATTAAAATTTCTATCATCATCATTTAACAGTACAAACTTGTTGCTAACATCACTTTCACAAGCATTCATTACATTTTTTTCATCAGTTACTCCGGTATCACAATTCAACGTTACATTAGCATACCTGCATTCGCTTACTGCACTTTTAACTTTAAAGTCCTTGGCATCTTTCGAGTGAAACTGTCCCTTTAATTTCTTTGGGTTACCAGTCTCCTTTAAGAGGGCCTTCCAATCCAGTTCATCGCTCGGTGCCATGTGTGTGTCACTCCTCCAACGCTGCCCTCGTGGTCTGGTCGCAGCCATTTTGATTCTGTATTCTTCGCCTCGTGGTGCAGCCGCCATCTTCTCGCTCTCCTCGAGGTAGGCTGTGGTGTTCTTTTTCTTCTCAGGTTCGGCCACAGACGTCGGGAATCCACCTTTTTCGCCAAACTTCTTCCCTCGGAGTCCTGCCACGGACCGGAAGGTGAGGTCTGGACGTTCGGTTTGGGTGATCTCGCCACGGTGTTGTGCAATCGTCGCCGCGCAGTCGAGCTGGACGGTAGGATTTCTAGGTGCAGCGATGGATCCAAGTTCGGGGCTGTGTGGGATGTCGATCGCTGGGGTCCGGAGGCCGTCGTTGCTTCGACCAACTTGGACCTGCTTCATCCAACTTCTTCCCAGCAGCGTTGGACCATCACCGGCAACAATCCACAGGGGGAGTTTGTTCATCACGCCGCCCTGGGAGACCTGGACGTCCACGCTGCCAACGACTGGGATAGTGCCTTTGGTGTAGGTGAGCAGCTTTGCCTAGACAGGAGACAGTTTTGGTCGTTTGGTGGGATTGATCCAAAGTTTTTCAAAGGTCGTCTGGCTAATCAAAGACTGGCTCGCCCCTGTGTCGATCTCCATCGAAACTGGAACTCCGTTGATGTCTACTTCTATCTTCCAGGGGGAACTCACGGTGGAGCAGGTATAAATTCCATACTCTTTTTCCAGGGCTTGAGCACTTTCTTCTTCATCAGTGTCGGAGCCCAGGTGATCAGCCAACTCTTCAGCGATGTGGTGAGTAAAGCTTTTTCTGCACATTCTCTGAAGGTGACTGTCATGTATCTTACATTATTATATATAACTGTATCCTAACATGCTATACATGACTGTAATAAGATATGACCTGTAACCACCAGCATACCTTACCACCAGGGGTGCACTTGCAAGAGACAGGTATATAAGGACAGGTCTCAGGCAAGTGCAGCATTCCAAAGCTGTGTAATAAAGGTGCAGGTCCAGAGTGACCTTGACTTCACTACATGCCTCGTGTGAATCTGTACTGAGGGGACAGGACTTTACAGTGGCGACGAGTTACGGGATTACAGAATCCACAGAATGGCGAACAACGGATCAGATGAAAAGTACAATGCGGGAGACAATTGAGAGGACTTTATAGAAAGGCTCCAGCAAAGCTTTGTAACCAAAGACTGGTTAGGCGACGATAAGGAAGACAAGAGAAGAGCCCATCTCTTGACCAGCTATGGCTTGAAAACATATGCTTTAATGAAGGATCTGTTGGCACCCGAGAAACCAGCAAGCAAGTCGTTTGAAGAATTGAGCACACTGGTAAGAGACCACCTGAAGCCAGCGAGCAGCCTACACATGGTCGGACACAGGTTCTACAAGTACAGATGCTGTGTGGGCCAGAGCATACCCGACTTCGTGGCGGAACTTCGGAGGTTGGCTAGTTTATGTGAGTTCTCCGATGAACTGAGGAGAGAAATGCTGAGAGACTTTTTCATTGAAGGAATAGGCCACGCAGGCATATTCTGAAAACTCATAGAGACCAAGAACCTGACCTTAGAGGCAGCAGCACTGGTTGCACAGATATTCTTGGTAGGGGAAGAAGAAACGAGGTTTATTTACAATGCAGGTACGACAACTAACAAAATATCGTAACAAGAAGTTCACAGCACTAAACAAGCTGCTACCCCCACACACAGACAAAACCGGGAGAACAGGCCCTCAACAGCAGGCAGAAGCCATCAAGGGCCATAGGAACGGCCGTTCACACCTCATCAACCTACAATGCGAGCAATCAACTACAAACTGAAAGAAGCTCAAGAGAGATCAGCCAGACGCAGCTCATTCTTTGGGAACACTTTGAACAATGGAACAGGTCTGTGCTGGAGGTGTGGGGGTGGGCACTCGTCAAGGGGATGTCGATTTCAGCAGGCTGTTTGCAGAAATTGTGAATATACAGGGCATTTGGCCCGCATGTGCAAAAAAACGGCAGCTCAGCTGGTATACGAATCGGAAGGGTCGGAAAGCGGACCAGAAGATGGTGGGGACAGTACCCGGGACACCGATGTACAGCGGGTCAACACAATCAATGGCCGCTGCTCCTACAACAGGATGCCTCCTATAATGATGAGGGTCCTACTCAACGGGATATCTGTCAACATGGAGCTGGATACGGGAGCGAGTCAATCTCTCATGGGCGCTCAACAATTTGAATAACTGTGGCCGCATAAAAGAGACAGACCAAAACTCACAAGGGTCGACACCAAACTAAGAACCTATACCAAAGAAATCGTACCAGTCCTCGGCAGCGCAATGCTCTCTGTCACACACAAAGGGACAGTGAACCGACTTCCCCTGTGGATTGTCCCCAGAGACCCCCCAGCACTGCTGGGGAGAAGCTGGCTGGCAAAACTAAACTGGAAATGGGATGATGTCCATGCCATGTCATTAGAGGAATGGACCACCTGCTCAACAGTTATAAAGCGATTTGAACATCTCTTTCAGCCAGGTGTGGGCACTTTCGAAGGGGACAAAGTCAAAATCTACATCACACAGGATGCTAGACCGGTCCATCACAAGGCCAGAGCTGTACCCTATGTGATGAGGGAAAAGATTGAACACGAACTAGACAGGTTTCTGCGGGAAGGCATTATATCACCTGTGGAATTTAGCGACTGGGCAAGTCCCATCGTCCCAGTCATGAAGCCTGATGGATCCGTACGAATCTGTGGGGGCTACAAATCTACCATAAACAGAGTCTCTCTACAGGACCAGTACCTGCTGCCCAGAGCGGAGGACTTATTTGCCACATTGGCTGGATGTAGTCTTTTCTCAAAATTAGACCTCACATCTGCGTATATGACGCAAGAGTTGACCGAGGAATCCAAGCTACTCACCACCATCAACACACATCGAGGCCTTTTCATGTACAATCGATGCCCTTTGGCATCAGGTCAGCAGCTGCCATATTCCAGCGCAACATGGAGAGTCTGCTCAAGTCCACCCCGGGGACGGTTGTATTTCAAGACGACATACTTATCACGGGCAGGGACACCGACTCCCATCTCCGTAATTTGGAGGAAGTACTAAAGCGGTTGGATCGGGTAGGCCTACGAGTCAAGAAATCCAAATGCCTGTTTCTCGCACCCGAGGTTGAATTTTTGGGCAGAAGGATTTCCGCTGATGGAATCCGCCCAACAAAGTCCAAAACAGAAGCAATTCGCCTGGCACCCAGTCCCCGGAATGTCTCAGAACTGCGTGCCTTTCTCGGGCTACTCAATTACTTTGGGAACTTTATGCAGAACTTAAGCACGCTGCTGGAGCCTCTCCACGTACTACTCAGGAAGGGGTGCGATTGGTTTTGGGAGGACGCCCAGGAACGTGCCTTCAATAAGGCACGCAACCTTCTGTGTTCCAACAGTGTTTTGACTTTCATTGACCCAGGTAAAAAGCTAGTTCTCACATGCGATGCATCAGCGTATGGGGTCGGGTGCATTTTGCAACATATCAATAGTGCGGGTAAATTACAACCCATAGCTTATGCCTCCAGGTCACTTCGCGGGCGGAGCACGGGTACGGAATGGTAGAGAAGGAGGCGCTCGCGTGCCTGTACGGTGTCAAAAAGATGCACCAATACCTTTTCGGGGCCAAGTTCGCGTTAGAAACCGACCACAAGCCCCTCACGTCCCTCCTATCCGAGAGCAAGGCAATAAACGCCACGCCTCGGCGCGAATTCAATGGTGGGCACTCACGCTGGCGTCCTACGACTATACCATAAGGCACATACCATGCACAGACAACTGTGCCGACGCGCTCAGAAGGCTACCCCTGGCGACCACGGAAGGGTCTGATGAACAGGACTGTGAGATAGTCATGGCAATCAATGCCTTTGAGTCCACAGGTTCGCCCATGACGGCTCGCCAAATTAGTTATCCTTAGTAAAAAGATGTGTCCTAACTCGTGACTGGGCAGAGGCTCGCGATGCCTGCCCCGAGGAATTAAAACTCTTTCACAGGCGCATGCATGAGCTAACACTACAAGCAGACTGCCTGATGTGGGACAGCCGAGTAGTCATGGACTTTGTTGGGCGGATTCCATCAGCGGAAATCCTTCTGCCCAAAAATTCAACCTCGGGTGCGAGAAACAGGCATTTGGATTTCTTGACTCGTAGGCCTACCCGATCCAACCGCTTTAGTACTTCCTCCAAATTACGGAGATGGGAGTCGGTGTCCCTGCCCGTGATAAGTATGTCGTCTTGAAATACAACCGTCCCCGGGGTGGACTTGAGCAGACTCTCCATGTTGCGCTGTAATATGGCAGCTGCTGACCTGATGCCAAAGGGAGTAGTGAGGCAGAGAGGCATTTGTCCGGGAGCTCCACCGCGAGCACCCGGGGATTGTTCTCATGAAGGCCATAACCAGATCTCACGTCTGGTGGCATGGTATTGACACGGACTTGGAGCTCTGCGTCTGAAGGTGCACCATTTGTACCCAACTCAGCAATGCCCCCAGGGAGGCTCCACTGAGCCCCTGGCCCTGGCCTACCAAACCGTGGTCGCGGGTGCACGTAGACTATGCAGGCCCATTCATGGGCAAAATGTTCCTCGTAGTTGTAGATGCATTTTCAAAGTGGATTGAATGCACCATTTTAAACTCGAGCACAACCTCCACCACTGTGGAGAGCCTCGCAACCATGTTTGCAACGCACAGAATGCCTGACATATTGGTCAGTGACAATGGTCCGTGCTTCACCAGCGCAGAATTCCAAGACTTTATAATTGACCACGGCATAAATCACGTCAAGACGGCACCGTTCAAGCCAGCCTCCAACGGCCAGGCGGAGAGAGCAGTGCAAATCATTAAACAAGGCATGCTTAAAATCCAAGGTCCCACGCTGCAGGGTCGCCTATCCCGACTGCTGCGGGCATACAGATCTTGTCCGCACTCACTGACTGGGATCCCCCCGCGCAACTGTTGATGAAAAGGACTTTAAAATCAAGGCTCTCATTAATCCTCCCAGATATGCACGAAATCGTTGAGGCAAAGCGCCGTAAGCTGACTGAGTAACATGACAGAAATTAGAGGGGGAGATGGAATGAGATAGGGGACAAAGTGTTTGTACTAAACTATGGCAGGGGTCCCAAATGGCTTGCAGGGACAGTAACGGGCAAGGAAGGAAACAGGCTACTGGCAGTACAAATGGACAATGACAAAACCTGCCGGAGGCATGTAGACCAAGTCAAAAGCAGATTTACCAACAACACTGCGGAACCAGAGGCAGACTACAATGTGGGACTCGCACCACACCAGGTGGACAGACAGAGGGAACAACCTGAGGAAAGGGCAATCCCAACAGACAGTCCAGGCGAGTCAACAACAATCACACCAATCAAAACAGACAGCCCAGGCGAGATACCAGCAACCACACCCAAAGAAAAACAGACACCAAGGCAAACAACTGAACCACAACTCAGACACTCCACGCGAGAGTGTAGACCACCTGAGAGACTGAACCTATAAAGACAATAAGACCTAACATGCTATACATGACTGTAATAAGATATGACCTGTAACCACCAGCATACCTTACCACCAGGGGTGCACTTGCAAGAGACAGATATATAAGCACAGGTCTCAGGCAAGTGCAGCATTCCAGAACTGTGAAATAAAGGTGCAGGTCCAGAGTGACTTTGACTTCACTACATGCCTCTTGTGAATCTGTACTGAGGGGACAGGACTTTACAGTGACCTTTCGCGTTGCAGCCTTTGCAAGTATAGTCTTTGTAGCAGCACTGGTGGTTTCCTCCACAGCGCCAGCACAGGGCTAGCCGGTTGGCCCCATGTGGCAGACTCAGGGTTGCGGGACTCGGAGCAGCATTTCTGCCTTTGAAAGTCGGCATTCTGCTCACTACGTTCGTCCGTTTAGAGTCCTGGGTGTGGGTCATCAGTCACTTGGAGTTGCCGACCGAAATCATGTCGACCTGGCTCACTTTAATTGCCTTCTGCAGGGTGACTATGATGTCCACAGAGAGCAATTTGTGGAGGAGGCCCTTGTGGCCGATTCCGATAACGAATATGTCCCTTAGTGCTTCGGTGAGGTGGTCGCCAAAATCACACGGTACAGCCAATCTTCTTAAATCTGCAGCATACTTAGCAATTTCTTGGCCTTCGGGTCACCGGTGAGTGTAAAACCAGTGCCTGGCTGTGAGGATACTTTCTTTGGATTTTAGTTGCTCTTGTATTAAGGTTACGAGTTCCCCATAGCTCTTGGTTGTTATCTTCGCTGGGGCTAGCAAGTCTCTGACGAGGCCGTGGGTAGTGGGCCCACAACTACTAAGCAGGATGGCCCTGCGCTTGTTCGCCAGTGTGGCCAGTGAGGCCCCAATCCAGGTTGCTGGTTATGAAGAAATGTTCTAACCTTTCCACGAAGGCGTTCCAATCTTCCCCATCGGTGAATTGTTGGAAGTTGCTGAGATTAGACATTTTGTGCGTGGAATTCGTGACCTCGTCGCCAGTTATTGTGTATGTAGGCACTCTGTTAATGACTCCATGAGGCACGGGTATGGCACTTGAACTGTGAAGGCTGTAGCCCTTTATTGCAGCTCCTAGAGTGAGGACACCAAGAGGTGAGCTCCCTTTTATACTGGTTACCTGCAGTGTACAGGTGACCCTTAGGTATCCAGCAGCAGCACCCTCTGGTGCACAGGTAAGGTATATACAGGGTGAAGGTACATTCAGGTCTAGTGTTCAGTACATCATTACACTCTGAAGTATTGAAAAGGCCAAGGGGATCAACTCACTGTGTTCGCATCACAGTTGCTGTTTTTTCACATCTTCTTGATATATTTGCTGGTGTGCATTATGCATTGTTATATTGTTGAATGCTGAGTTCAACTTGGTTTTGACTGTCAAGACCTGAGCATCAGCCATGATCTTATTAAATGGTGGAGCAAGCTCGAAGGGCCAAATGGCCTACTCCTGCTCCTATTTCTTATGTTCTTATGTTTCCTGGCCAATATTTATCCCTCAATCAACATTACAAAAACAGATTATCTGGTCATTATCACATTGCTGTTTGTGGGAGCTTGCTGTGCGCAAATTGGTTGCCGCGTTTCCTACATTACAAAAGTGGCTACACATCAAAAGTACTTAATTGGCAGTAAAGCGCTTTGAGACGTCCAGTGGTCATGAAAGGCACTTTATAAATGCAAGTCTTTCTATTCTTTTTCTTATGCCTACCTACCTCCATTTCCCCGCCATTGGTGGCAGAGACTTCTACCAACTTGTTCCTACTCTTTTGGACTCTCTTCGTAAGCCTCCCTGCATCTCCACCTCTGTCTCTGCCATTAAAAACCTGCTCAAAAAGCATTCAAAAGGGAGTTAGATGAAGTCATTACTACTAGGGGGATCAAGGGGTATGGCGAGAAAGCAGGAAGGGGGTACTGAAGTTGCATGTTCAGCCATGAACTCATTGAATGGCGGTGCAGGCTCGAAGGGCCGAATGGCCTACTCCTGCACCTATTTTTCTATGTTCTATGTTTCTATTTATTTTACCAAGCTTCTGCTGGCCCATCCTAATTCCTCCCTTCGAGCTCAACATCTATTTTCCTACAATGAGATCTAACTTTATATTAAACTCTATAAATGCAATTTTCTGCTATTGTTGAATGAAATGGGGATGTTAAGGGATCTAAAAAGAGAAATGAAGTTGGGAGATGACATTCCATTCTTCTCTGGACACATTGGCCAGGAAATTCCATGGAGCTGCTCCCAGTCTGCCATAGGCTTTGCCGCACTTCTGGCAAAGTTACGGCAGCGGACCAGCACCAGCTCTGAGGCCATTGATGTAGTGGACCTTCCTGGTCTTGTGTCTAGGTGTAGTGGAGTGACTGGGTGCAGTGCAAAGAAAAAAATTGGAGCAGAGTCCCTTATCGGAATTCAATCCCCCAACCACTGATTCGCCCCCAAGTTCTGTGCATATGTGATCCAGTACAGCCAGGTGTAGGAACAGGGAGATCTGCCCCTTCAGTTGAGAAGAAACCACCAGAAACAATTTTTAGGTTTGGCTTTATTTCCACAATAGGGAACACTAGTCCTCATTTTATTTGTACACTTTGATAATCATTGGTGGGAGTAAGGCACTATCTCCTGTTACTGGTCACAGACCTCTCCCAGTTGCTCTTCTCTTCTGTCTCTAAAAAAGGGGCTGTAAGGGTTTCAAAAAAAGGATAGAGTAAATCAAGCAGCTACAGAAAGATGGGATCTATATTTCGGATGAGACGTTAAACCGAGGCTCCGTCTGCTCTCTCAGGTGGATGTAAAAGATCCCGTGGCACTATTTTGAAGAAGAGTAGGGGAGTTCTCCCCGGTGTCCTGGCCAATAGTTATCCCTCACTCAACATAACAAAAACAGATGATCTGGTCATTATCGCATTGCTGTTTGTGGGCACTTGCTGTGTGCAAATTGGCTGCCGCGTTTCCCACATTACAACAGTGACTACACTCCAAAAGTATTTCATTGGCTGTAAAGCGCTTTGAGACATCCAGTGCTCGAGAAAGGCGCTATATAAATGCAATTCTTTTTCTTTCTTTCTTGCTTCTGCACAGACAACTGAAGCTATCTGGGTTCATGGATCAGGCTCATGGGCAAGGAACTAATTATTGGCCTATGGTTCTGTGGTTAACAGCAAACAAATGTCACTAGCCATTTATTACACTTACACTTGCCCACAGATGTTTTGTGGGCTTTTGCATTGTGACTTGCGGCAATTAGAAATCCAAACCAGTACAGCATCCTCTACAGGTGAACTGGGACCTGTGTGAACAAGGCAAGCAATGGCGTGTCTCCTCAACCAATCAGATTGAACAATCCTTCCTGAGGCACACAGAGTCTTAACCAGGAAATGTAAATTAGAATATTTAATTAGTTGCCAATTCATGTACAGAAAGCGAAATAAAGAGAAGAAAAGAAAGGTGGGATGAAGAGAGAGAGAGAAAAAAGACAGAAAGAAAATGCAAAAGGAAAAATTATTTTAAATCTTAAATGTTTTTAAATTGCCAACAATAATTAAAATCTGAAGGAATGAGACTCCACACTTTTAAAAGTTAATTTTCAGTGGCAGAAAGGTTCATTGCCAGTACACGCCATTAAATTTCATGTACACTTGAATGGACAAGCCCTAATTTTTTCTGGCGAGTTTAGTAGGTATCTAGTGGGTAAAAGCATCAACTTCACGCCCTTAATGTAATTGAATGCTGAGTCTCTCGGTAAGATACTGTTAGAGTGTGGACGTCAGAAGTTGCTGTCCGATTTACAACTTAATCAGTGCTCACTGTTATTTCTACCGCAAAATCTGGGCCATTGATACTTGTTATAGATCTCCAGGTCAGCAACTTGAACATAGGAGTTACTATGGAAACAAATTACTAAAGCCTCTGAAACATGCCTATTTTGGTGGCACTGTGAACCCCGGCGCCACTGGACTGAAACCAGTGCCCCCTTTAGGAGGGCACTCTCCTGGTTGTTTGAACTAATCAATACGTAATTGGTGCTTTATAACTTTCTTATAGCTATACCTTGGGGCGACCAAACAGTGATTGGGTGATTGCTTTGCAAAACACCTCCGTTCAGTCCGTAAGCATGACCCCGAGCTTCCGGTCGCTTGTCACTTTAATTCTCCGCTCCACTCTGATCTCTCTGTCCTCAGCCTCTTACACTGTTCCAATTAAGCTCAACGTAAGCTCGAGGAACAGGACTTCATCTTTCATTTAGGCACTTTACAGCTTTCTGGACTCAACATTGAGTTCAACAATTTCAAACTATGATCTCTGCCCTATTTTTCTGGGGGGTTTCTCTTTTCCACGACAGCTGTTGATGATTCTGCCATCTCCATTTACACCCTTTCTAGACTCATCTTTTGTTTCTTAATTTGTCCCATTACTATCTCCTTTTGCCTTGCACCATCTTTCCTTCTGTCTCTTAATCTCTTCTGCCTTCCATCCTATCACAGACCTTCCCTTTTGTTCTTTCCTCCTCTGCCCCGACACTTGCTTAAAAACCTGTTACATCTCTAACTTTCTCCAGTCTGTTTCTCTCTCCACAGATGCTGCCTGACCAGCTGAGTATTTCCAGCATTTTCTGTTTTTATTTTAGATTCCAGCATCCGCAGTACTTTGCTTTTGTTATAGATATACATATGGTTTGGAATTAAATTACTGTCTGTCCTCTGAACAAATCACAACAATCCCTACCAAATTTGTATGGACCAGACAGACTGGTGTTTTAGGAACAGTGCCATAGTGCACAGAAATCAATCCCCTTTTCATAAATCAATCCCACCTGCCTGTCTCACTTGCAGAATAAATTTGACAAATTAGCGCTCTCTAGACAAGGCTTCGCAAAACTGGAGCTCATTTTGGAAACGGAAGCTCATATTGGGAACAGGAGATCATGTTAGAAACAAAAGATTTCAATGGATGGAAAATTGTGCAAGTTGTAAATAATAATGCATGCTGTTTGCCTTCCTCATATTCTCCATCTGCATCTGCATGTGCAAAGTTTAATGCTAATTCCTAGAGTCTAACTCGATACTCTTAAATCTCTTCATTTTCCAGAAATCTAATTATCTCTTTAACCATTTATCTGGTTCGATAGCCTTCCCTTAGAATATCCCAGAACTCTAATTGCCCATTGGATGACCTTACCCCTAATTTCCACTGGGATTTGAACCCTTTGCCACAGTGAACAATTTGCCTGGATCAGCTTTGTCAATTCTCTTCATTATTCTGAAAATTTCAATTACTCAAAGCCTTCTCTTTTCAAACAAAGACAACTTCCTTAACCAATGCTGATACCTTCAAATCTTAGAATACCGTCTGTACTCTCTCAAGGGCAATATTCTTCCTAGCATTAGGTGTAATTTCAGAATAAGGGATCGCCCATTTAAAACGGAAATGAGAAGGAATTTCTTCTCCCAGAGTGTTGTGAATCTTTGGAATTCTCTGCCCCAGAGAGCTGTGGAGGCTGGGTCTTTGAATATATTTCAGGTGGAGATAGACAGATTTTTGAATTATAAGGAAGTCAAGGATTATAGGGAGCAGACATGGAAGTGGAGTTGAGGCCAAGATCAGATCAGCCATGATCTTATTGAATGGTGGAGCAGGCTCGAGGGGCCCAATAGCCAACTCCTGCTCCTAATTCTTATGTTCTTATGTAATTAGGAAAGTATGCAAAGAGGCTACAAAGAAGAGAACTGGCAGATTCATTAAGAACATAAGAATTAGGAGCAGGAGTAGGCCATATGGCCCCTCGAGCCTTTTCCGCCATTCAGTAATCTTCAATGATCTTTGACCTCAATTCGACTTTTCTGCCCTATCCCCATATCCCTTGGTTCCGCTGGAGTCCATAGCCTTGAATATACTGAACAACTGAGCAATTTGGGGTCGAGAATTCCAAAGATTCTCAATCCCGAGTAAAAACATTCCTCCTCATCTCAGTCTTAAATGACCGACCCCTTATCCTGGGACTATGATTCCTAGTTTTAGACTCTCCAACCAGGGGAAATAATCTCTCAGCATCTACACTGTCAATCCCCCTCAGAATCTTATATGTTTAAAAAATGTTCAAAAAAGGGATATAGATGGAATATAATGTGGAGAAATGTAAGATTATCCACTTTGGTCGGAAAAATAGAAGAGCAGAATATTTTTTAAGTGGTGAGAGATTGGGAAATGTTGGTAATCAGAGGGACCTGGGTCTCATTGTACAGGTTGTACCTCTCCAGTCTGGGACTCTTTAGTCCGGAAACATTCCTAGTCCGGCATCATTGCCGGTGGGGGTGGCGTCCCTTGCTGTGTCCTGGGGCTGGCTGCTGCTCTTCTCCCCCTGCCTTCGGTGTTCCCTCCTTGGTTGGGTTGACGTGGAGACAGAGTGAGGCCCGAGTTTTGCAGCCAGAACGTGGCAGCTGACTTGTCAGCAGCATTGTCAGCAGTACCCAGTAAGTCTACTGCTGACAACACTGCTGACAAAGTCTAGGGTCGGCATTCCTGCTGTGTGTGTTTGCATCACTTGTGAGGCCCCAAATAAAATAAGGAATTTTAATTAAGTCTGAGCTATTTCCATGTGCATTCTCCATCAATATCGAGTGTTCCAGTCGAGAGTGAGTGAGTGAGTGAAACAAGCCTAGGATCGGCATAACCTCCCGTGGTCTGGAAAATTCTCTGGTCTGGCACCAGTCAAGTTCCAAGAGTGCTGGACCAGAGAGCTCCAACTGTACACGAATCACAGAACGTTAACATGCAGGTACAGCAAACAATTAGAAAGCAAATGGTATGTTAGCCTTTATTGCAAAAGGATTGGTGTATGAGTAAGGAAGTCTTACTGCAATTGTATAGGACCTTGGTGAGACCACACCTGGAGTACTGTGCACAGTTTTGGTCTCCTTACCTAAGGAAGAATAAACTTGCCTTAGAGGGAGCACAACAAAGGTTCACCAGACTGATTCCTGGGATGGAGGGATTGTCCTATGAGGAGAGATTGAGCAGATTAGGAATGCTTGCCTTTATTGGCCGAGGCATAGAATACAAGAGCAGGGAGGTTATGCTTAAATTATATAATACTCTGGTTAGGCCACAGCTGGAGTACTGTGTGCAGTTCTAGTCGCCGTATTATAGGAAGGACGTGATTGCACTAGAGAGGGTGCAGAGGAAATTTACTAGGATGCTGCCTGGAATGGAGAATCTTAGTTATCAGGACAGATTGGATAGGCTGGGTTTGTTCTCATTGGAACAGAGGAGGTTGAGAGGAGACCGCATTGAGGTGTACAAAATTTTGAGGGGCCTGGATATAGTGGATAGTAAGGGCCTATTTCCCTTGGTGGAAGGGTCTATTATGAAGGGGCATAGTTTTAAGGTGATTGGTGGAAGGCTCAGAGGGGATTTGAGGGGTGGACTTCTTCAGGCAGAGGGTTGTGATTCGTGTACAGTTGGACCTCTCTGGTTCAGCACCGACTTGACTGGTGATGGACCAGAGAATTTTTAGGACCACGGGAGGTCATGCCGACCCTAGGCTTGTTTTACTGCCTGGAAGGGTGGTGGATGCAGAAACCCTCACCACATTTAAAATGTAGTTGGATGGGCACTTGAAGTGCCATAACCTGCATGGTTACAGACCTAGAGCTGGTAATTGGGATTAGACTGGATAACCTCTTGTTGGCTGGCGCAGATACGATGATAAGTACTGCAGGGAATCGAATACAGTGATCTCCTGGACTAGTTTCGATCACCCGGATGGGTCGGAGAGCATTTTTCCCAGATTTTTTTTCCCCCAGTTGGCCTGGGTTTTTATCTGGTTTTTGCCTCTCCCAGGAGATCACATGGCTTCAGTTGGGGTGGAGTGTAGAATGTTTCAGTATAAGGGGTGTTGCAGTTGTGTGGGGCGGACTGGTTGGGCTGGGTGCTCTTTATCTTTCCGCCATTGTTCATTGTTCATAGGTTTATATGTAACCTTCAGGGCTGCTGACCAAGGGCCATGCATCTCCTTGTCGGCCAGCGCGGACACAATGGGTCGATATGGCCTCTTTCTGAGCTGTAGATTTCTATGTTTCTATGTTTCTATTTCCTAGAATTTAAAAGAATAAGATGTGATCTCATTGAAACATATACAAATTTTAAGGGGCTTGACAGGGTAGATGCTGGGAGGATGTTTCCCCTGGTTTGCGAGTCTAGAACCAGGGATTACAGTCTCGGAATAGGGGGTTAGCTATTTAGGACTGAGATGAGGGGACATTTTTTCATTCAAAGGGTTGTGAATTTTTGGAATTGTCTACCCTAGAGAACTGTGGATGCTGAGTCGTTGAGTATATTCAAGACAGAGATGGATAGATTTTTGGATATTAAGGGAATCCAGGGATATGGGGATAGTGCTGGAAGGTGGAGTTGAGGAAGAGGTTCAGCCACGACTACAACTGAATGGCGGAGCAGGCTCGAGGGGCCGAATGATCTACTCGTGCTCCTATTGCTTATGTTCTTATGACTGTAAAGTGTGTGGGGTGGGTGGGGGGGGGGCGGGGGGGCAGTATTTTATAAAGGTGTTAAATGTAATAACCAGAAGAGTATTAAATGTAAAAATGGTAATAATGGTTTATGATAAAAATGTGTAGTACCATAAAATTTGCTTATTACAGTCCTATTAACACATTGTTAACAAATCATCCTGAAAAAATGGTAAATTCTTGCTGGGTGGAGGGGAATATAAACAACCAGAGTGTCCTGAAAGCAGATCTGGAGTTGTTGGAGTAATGTTTGGAAAGATTCTTTGACTCTACAGATTGGGTGGATTATCGCATGTTTTTGATTTAAATAAATACAGGAATAATATTTTCAGCGTGGTTGCATTATTCAGAATTAAATCAGAAAAGTATACAAATCAAATAATGCATTGGCTTTTGGAGGTAGTTATTTGTTATTATGACAAAAGTCATGGTGAGCTTAGTCAAGCCGAGATTAATAAAAATGAAAATAAATAAGATAAAAGCTCAGAAGTTACTAAGCTTCATCATGTTGGAAACTCCATGTGACTGAATACACTGTGGTTCTATTCTGCACTGGTGTAACTGTTAAATTTTAGCTTCACCACTTCCAGTCAGGTGAAGGAAAGAAGGACCTCCCCAGGATCCCTCTGCCCTAGCTGTGAACTTGCATCTTTTTCTAGTTCCTCTCCATCATGCTCTCCAAGTTTATCTTGTCCATGACTCCCACTGCCTGCTCCTTTGATCCCATTCCTACCAAACTGCTGACCATCTAACTTCCCTTCCAGGGTGCCATTCTTGCTAATATTGTAAATGGTCACCCTCCCTGTCAAAACCACTGTCATCACATCCTCCTCAAAAAAATACACCCTCAAACAGTCTGTCCTTGCAAACAACCACTCCATCTCCAACCTCCCTTCCCTCTCCAAAATCTTTGAATGTGTTGTTGCCTCCCTTTCTTTCCCACAACTCTGTTTGAATGTCGCCAATCAGGTTTTCGTCCCTACCACGGCACGGAAACGGCTCTAATCTAGGGTGCCCCATAAGTTTTCCAGGGTTAATCCCCAGATGAGGTCCGCAGGCAAACAACGTCCCTGGAAGAGTCTCCAGTTACACGTTTCCTTCCCAGGCGCCCCCTGTCAATCACACTCACCGTGAGCGCCGACTGGTTATGAGGCAAGCCCTGAGGCAGGCTTGGCAGTGTAAGAAGCTGGCCTATTGGTTATCGTGTACGTCAATCAAATGCCGAGGGACGGGCACACGCCAGCTACCCAGCTTCGCTGGACAACTCAATCCCTATCTTTTCCCCCTCTTCCTTCGCTGCGGGATGTATGAGTTTGAATCACAGGCAGTCGCAAGCCGATTGGTTGGCGGGCTTGTGTGATATAATTACAAGAGTTACCGAGCTTAATGAATTTATAAGATAGCAATTCCCCAGAGTTTATGCAGCTGAATTGCTTTCTGACAAACAGCATCATATATCTTTGCAAAACCGATGTGATTGTTCATTGATTTTACTGACTTTTTATGTACAATAACATAATTTAGATTTTGCCATCTCCTCACCCACCCCCACTCCTACAATTCAAAACGGTTGCAATTGGGAAGCCGATTAGTCAGTTGATAACAGTTCTGCCCAATGATCCCTGAAATGGATTATCACAAGGTTTGGTATGAGCATGTTCAGTTCGCTCTGGCCTAGTAAAGCAAGCACATGGACCAGCACCTCATCCTTACTCTGTCCTTCATTTGTTTTATCCACATATATTACACCTTGGCAACGAGGATGGCATCCCAGAGCCAATTTGTGACACCTAAACTGAATGTTTGCGATGTTTTACTGTTAATGCTCGTGCAGAATCCTCTGTGCTTCGCCTTCATGTGTCTGTATACACAGCAACAGCGGCGTTGATTCTCACAGGTACACAGGTAGTGTGCTGAGTCGCTGTTTGACAGGATCGGGACAATCATGGCCATGCCTACGGGATTCATCGAAAGCCTCAGCATGTATGACTGAGCTCGTCAACCAGACAGTTCTTACATTGAGCGGATGGAGATCTTTCTTAGGGCCAATAACATTATTGAGACCGAAGCGGCAGATGAGAATGTTCAAACTCAAAATAAAGTAATTTGTGAACGGAAGAAGGCAATTATTCCAACAGAGTTCAGACCAGATGTCTACGGAACATTGAGAAACCTACTCCCACCAGGGAAAGCGAAGAATGCGTTGTTTGAAGACATTGCCGAGGACCATTTTGACCCAAAGCCATTAGAAATAGCAGAGAGTGACAAGTTTAATACCAGAAACCAAAAAAGAAAGTGAAACGATCAGAGAGTATATCTTAACTCTTAAGAACCTGTCTTTGCATTGTAACTTTGGCACATTTTTGGATTGTGCATTGCGATAAGTTAGTGTGAACTGGTGGTTGAGCAAACACAGTCCAAGTTACTGAACACTCTGAAGTATGCAAAATCTATGGAGATGGCGTCTAAGAATGCTAGGGAGCTCCGTCCAACTCAAGTGAGGAGTGCAACTGAGGGCTACAGTCGCAAAGCAAAGTGTTTTCACCGCCAGAAGCAAGGCCATATTTCAACAGCTTGCAGAGTTAGATAAAAAGTGTTATATATGTAAACTTGTATTTACTCTGTACAGCCACCAGAGGGCTCATCCCCTGGAGTCCCAAGGCATCCCATAATCCCTTGGGAGCACAGGTATTTTAAGGAGGCATCACAGGTTGGAGAGGCACTCTGGAGACCTGCAATAAAAGACTTAGGTCACACTTTACTTTGAGCTCACAGTGTTCAGTCTGACTCTTTCTCCATACACAACAACTGGCGACGAGATACAGATAGCGAACCCAAAGATGCAGAGAACAGTGGGCATCCTGGAGAAATTGTCGGAGGGAGATGATTGGGAAACTTTTGTGGAGCGACTCGACCAATACTTTGTGGCCAACGAGCTAGATGGGGAAGAGAGCACTGCCAAACGAAGGGCGATCCTCCTCACCGTCTGTGGGGCACCAACGTATGGTCTCATGAAGAATCTGCTCACTCCAGTGAAACCCACGGAGAAATCATACGATGATTTGTGCACACTGGTCCGAGAGCATTTGAACCCGAAGGAAAGCGTTCTGATGGCGAGGTATCGGTTTTACACATACAAAAGGTCTGAAGGCCAGGAAGTGGCGAGTTATGTCGCCGAGCTAAGATGCCTTGCAGGACATTGTGAATTTGAAGGACATCTGGAGCACATGCTCAGAGACTTGACATTTGCCACGAAACCATACTTCGCAAACTTTTGACTGTAGAGACCCCAACCTTGAGTAAGGCCACAGCGATAGCCCAGGTGTTCATTGCCACCAGTGACAATACAAAACAAATCTCTCAGCACACAAGTGCTGCTACAAGTACTGGGAACAAAGTGATGTTGTTTTTGAATCGTAACATACAGGGCAGGTCACACATACCTGCAGCTGCATGTCGACAGATGACTCAGAGTCCACCATCAAGGGTGATGAATACAAAGCCATTAACACATTGTTGGCACTGCGGGGGTGATCATCGTTTCCATTCATGCCGATTCAAAGAGTACATTTGCAAGGGCTATGGAACAATGGGACACCTCCGAGTGTGCAGGCGAGCTGCAAAGCCTGTTAAACCTGTAAGCCACCATGTTGCAGAGGAGGACAGAGCCATGGAGGATCACAACGAACCAGAGCCTCAGATAGAGGAGGTACATGGGATGCACACATTCACCACGAATTGTCCCCCGATAATGCTGAATGATGAACTAAATGGACTCCCGGTGTCAATGGAGCTGGACACGGGCACGAGCCAGTCCATCATGGGCAAAAAATACTTTCGAAAGGTTGTGGTGCAACAAGGCCTCAAAGCCAGTCTTAACTCCAGTTCGCACGAAACTAAGAACTTACACGAAAGAACTGATACCTGTAATCGGCAGTGCTACCGTAAAGGTCTCCTACGATGAAGCGGTGCACAAGCTACCATTCTGGGTGGCACCGGGCAGTGGTCCCACACTGCTCAACTGGAGCTGGCTGGGAACGATACGCTGGAACTGGGATGATATCCAAGCACTATCGCCCGCTGACGACACTTCATGTGGCCAAGTCTAAAACAAATTTCCTTCGCTGTTCGAACAAGGCATTGGGAAATTCCAAGGAGCAAAAGTGCAGATCCATCTAATTCCGGGGGCGCGACCCATCCATCACAAGGCGAGAGCAGTACCATACATGATGAGAGAAAGGGTAGAGATCGAGCTAGACCGGCTGCAAAGAGAGGGCATCATTTCCACGATCGAGTTCAACGAGTGGGCCAGTCCTATCGTCCCAGTCCTCAAGGGAGATGGCACCATCAGAATCTGTGGTGATTACAAAGTAACTATCAATCGTTTCGCTCTGTAGGACCAATACCCACTACCAAAGACTGATGACCTCTTTGCAACACTGGCAAGAGGAAAGACGTTCATGATGCTGGATCTGACTTCAGTCTACATGACACAGGAACTGGAGGATTCATCGAAGGCCCTCACCTGCATCAACACGCACAAAGGTCTTTTTGTTTATAACTGATGCCCGTTTGGAATCCGATCAGCAGCAACGATATTCCAGAGAAACATGGAAAGCTTACTGAAGTCGGTCCCGCACACCGTGGTCTTCCAGGACGACATTGGTCACAGGTCGGAACACAGTCGAGCATCTGAAGCACCTGGAGGAGGCTCTTAGTCGACTCAACCGCGTGAGGCTCAGGTTAAAATGCTCGAGATGCGTTTTCCTGGCGCCTAAAGTGGAGTTCCTGGGAAGGAGGATTGTGGCGGACGGTATCAGGCTCTCACCAACGTGAAGACAGAGGCAATCAAGAACGCACAGAGGCCACAGAACATGACGGAGCTGCGGTCATTTCTGGGACTCCTGAACTACTTTGGTAACTTCTTACTGGGTCTCAGCACACTGTTAGAACCACTGCATGTCTTACTATGAAAAGGGGACGAATGGGTTTGGGGCAAAAGCCAAAAAAATGCCTTTGTAAAAGCGAGAAAATTTTAATGCTCATACAAATTGCTTGTGTTGTATGATCCATGTAAGCATTTGGTACTAGCATGTGATGCGCGTCATATGGCGTCGGGTGTGTATTGCAACAAGCTAATGATTTCGGGAAACTGCAACTGGTTGCCTATGCATCCAGGAGTCTGTCTAAGGCTGAGAGAGCTGACAGCATGATTGAGAAAGAAGCGTTATGGGGTAAAGAAATGCATCAATACCTATTTGGGCTAAAATTCGAATTGGAAACTGTCCATAAGCCACTTATATTCCTGTTCTCCGAGAGTAAAGGGATAAATACCTACGCATCAGCCCACATCCAGAGCTGGGCGCTCACGTTGTCCACATACAACTACACCATCCGCCATAGGACAGGCACAGAAAACTGCGCCATGGGGGTGGAAATGGCGCAACCCGCAGATCTTGCCATGGTTATGGAAGCATTTGAGAGTGAGCAATCACCCGTCACTGCCCGGCAGATCAAAACCTGGACAAGCCAGGACCCCTTATTATCTCTAGTCAAAAGCTGTGTGCTTCACGAGAGCTGGTCCAGTGTCCCAGTGGAAATGCAGGAAGAGATAAAGCCGTTCCGGCCGTGCAAAGATGAAATGTCTATACAGGCAGACTGCCTTCTGTGGGGCAATCAAGTAGTGGTCCCCATGAAGGCCAGAGACACCGTCATCAATGAACTCCACAGTACCCACCCAGGCATCATAATGATGAAAGCGGGGCACCGACCTACAGCCTCATGAAGAATCTTCTGGCTCCGGTGAAATCCACAGCTAAGTCATATGAGGAGCTGTGTACACTGGTTCGGGAGCACCTTAACCTGAGGGAGAACGTGCTGATGGCGAGATATCGGTTCTACACGTGCCAGCGATCTGAAGGTCAGGAAGTGGCGAGCTACATCGCCGAGCTAAGGTGACTTGAAGGACAATGTGAGTTTGATGGCTACCTGGAGCAAATGCTCAGAGGCTTTTTTGTACTGGGCATTGGCCACGAAACCATCCTACGCAAACTTTTGACTATAGAGACACCGACCCTCAGTAAGGCCATTGCAATAGCACAGGCGTTTATGTCCACCAGTGATAACACCAAACAAATCTCTCAGCACACAAGTGCTAGCAATGTTCATAAATTAACTGGAACTGTGGTTGCAAGCAGAAATGTACAGGGCAGGAATCACGAGTCTGCAACTGCCTGCAGGCCTCAGGTGATCCAGATGACTCAGAGTCCCCAACACAGGATGAATGCAAGGCAATTCACACCTTGTTGGTGTTGTGGAGGCTTCCATTCAGCCTATTCATGCCGCTTCAAAGGGTATGTTTGCAAGAGCTCTGGAACAATGGGGCACCTCCAACGAGCTTGCAAATGAGCTGCAAGCTCTGCAAAATCTGCTAACCACCACGCGGCAGAGGAAGATCGGTCAATGGTGAATCAAAGCAATTTCAAGCCTCAGAGAGAGGAGGCAGATGCTGAAGTACACGGGGTGCACACATTTTCGACAAAATATCCACCTATAATGCTAAACGTAAAATTGAATGGCTTACCCGCAGCCATGGAACTGGACACTGGCGCTAGACAATCCATCATGAGTAAAAAGATGTTTGAGAGACTGGTGCAACAAGGCATTCAGACCAGCCCTGAGCCCCATCCACACGAAACTGAGAACGTACACCAAAGAGCTTATCACTGTCCTGGGCAGTGCCATGGTCAAGGTCACTTACGAGGGCACGAACTGCCACTCTGGTTTGTCCCGGGCGATGGCCCCACACTGCTTGGCAGGAGCTGGCTGGGCAAAATCCGTTGGAACTGGGATGACATCCGAGTGCTATTACATGTCGATGAGGCCTCATGTACCCAGGTTCTTAACAAATTTCCTTCCCTTTTTGAGCCAGGCATTGGAAACTTTTCCGGGGCAAAGGTACGGATCCACTTGGTCCCAGAGGCACAACCCATTCACCACAAGGTGCGAGCGGTACCTCAAATGATGAGGGAGAGAGTGGAAAGCGAGCTGGACAGGCTGCAATGCGAGGGCATCATCTCCCCAGTGGAATTCAGCGAGTGGGCCAGCCCAATTGTTCCAGTACTCAAAAGTGATGGCACGGTCAGGATTTGCGGCAATTATAAAGTAACTATTAATCGTTTCTCGCGACAGGACCAATACCCACTACCTAAGGCAGACGACCTATTTGCGATGCTGGCAGGAGGCAAGACGTTCACCAAGCTTGACCTGACTTTGACCTAAATGACGCAGGAGCTGGAGGAGTCTTCGAAGAGCCTCACTGCATCAACACGCACAAGGGACTGTTCATCTACAACAGATGCCCATTTGGAAATTGGTCGGCTGCAGCGGTCTTTCAGAGAAACATGGAGAGCTTACTCAACTCGGTACTACACACGGTGGTTTTTCAGGACGACATATTGGTCACGGGTCGGGACACTGCCGAGCACCTACAAAACCTGGAGGAGGTCCTCCAGCGACTGGATCGCGTAGGGCTGCGGCTGAAGAGGTCGAAATGCGTCTTCATGGCAACAGAAGTGAAGCGGCGGACGGCATTCGGCCCACAGACACCAAGACAGAGGCTATCATCAACGCGCCCAGGCCACAGAACATCACGGAGCTGCAGTCATTCCTGGGACTCCTCAACTATTTTGGTAACTTCCTACCAGGGTTAAGCATCCTCTTAGAGCCCCTACATGTGTTATTGCGCAAAGGTGAGAACTGGGTATGGGGAAAAAAACAAGTAATTGCTTTTGAGAAAGCCAGAAACATTTTATGCTCCAACAAGCTGCTTGTATTGTATAACCCGTGTAAAAGACTTGTGCTAGCATGTGACGCATCGTCGTACGGAGTCGGGTGTGTATTACAACAAGCTAACATTGCGGGGGAGTTGCAACCTGTCCCCTTTGCTTCCAGGAGCTTGTCTAAGGCCAAGAGGGCCTACAGCATGATTGAGAAAGAGGCATTAGCGTGTGTGTTTGGGGTAAAGAAAATGCATCAGTTCCTGTTTGGCCTCAAATTTGAGCTGGAAACCGATCACAAGCCCCTCACATCCCTGTTCGCTGAAAACAAGGGGATAAATACTAATGCCTCAGCCCGCATACAAAGGTGGGCACTCGCGCTATCAGCGTATAACTATACCATCCACCAGAGGCCAGGCATTGAGAACTGTGCGGATGCTCTCAGTTGGCTACCATTGCCCATCACGGGGGTGGAAATGGCACAGCCTGCAGACTTGTTGATGGTGATGGAAGCATTTGAAAATGATAAATCACCTGTCACGGCCCGCCAGATTAGGACTTGGACCAGCCAAGATCCTCTGCTGTCCCTAGTAAAAGACTGTGCACTGCATGGGAGCTGGGCCAACATCCCCGTTGAAATGCAAGAGTTAACCAAGCCGTTCCAGTGGCGAAAGGTCAAGCTGTCTGTAAAGTCCTGACCCTGCAGTACAGACTTACACGAGGCACATGCTGAAGTCAAGGTCACTCTCAGCCTGCACCTTTATTTCACAGCTCTCCAGTGCCACACTTGCCTGAGACCTGCCTTTATATACCTGTGTGGGACAGGTGTGCAGTGTCTTCTGCAAGTGCTCCTCTGGTGGTAAAGTATGCTTGTGGTTACAAGTCATATCTAGTTACAGTCATGTATAGCATGATAAGATAGTTATATACAGTAGTGTGAGATACATGACATCATCCTCCCCCAAAGTCTTATTGTCTTTATAGATTCAGTCTCTCAGGTGGTCTATGCTCTTGCGTGGAGCCTCTTAGTTGTGGTTCAGTTGTTTGCCCTGGTGCCTGTTTTTCTTTCGGTGTGATTGCTGGTATCTCGCCTGGGCTGTCTGTTTCATTCAGTATGATTGCGGGTATCTCGCCTGGGCTGTCTGTTGAGACTGCCCTTTCCTCAGGTTGTTCCCTCTGTCTGTCCACCAGGTGTGGTGTGAGTTCCACATTGTAGTCATCTCTGGTTCTGCAATGTTGTGGGTGAATCTACTTTTTACTTGGTCTACATGCCTCCGGCAGGTTTGGCCATTGTCTATTTGTACAACCAGTAGCCTGTTTCCTTCCTTGCCTGTTACTGTCCCTGCAAGCCATTTGGGACCCCTGCCATAGTTTAGCACAAACACTTTGTCCCCTATCTCATTCTACGTCCCCCTCGAATTTCGGTCATGGTACTCAGTTAGCTTCCGGCGCTTTGCCTCAACAATTTCATGCATGTCTGGGAGGATTAACGAGAGCCTAGTCTTTAAGGTCCGTTTCATCAATAGCTGCGCGGGGGGAACCCCAGTCAACGAATGCGGACGAGATCTGTATGCCAGCAGCAGTCACGACAGGCGGCTCTGCAGCGTGGGACCTTGGATTTTTAGCATGCCTTGAACGATTTGCACTGCTCGCTCTGCCTGGCCATTGGAGGCCGGCTTGAACGGTGCCGTCTTAATGTGATTTATGCTGTGGTCAACTGTAAAATCTTGAAATTCTGCGCTGGTGAAGCACGGACCATTATCACTGACCAATATGTCAGGAATTCCGTGCGTTGCAAACATTGTTCTAAGGCTCTCCATAGTGGTGGAGGTGGTGCTCGAGTTTAAAATGGTGCACTCGATCCACTTTGAAAATGCATCGACGACTAAGAGGAACATTTTGCCCATGAATGGGCCCGCATAGTCTACATGCACCCGCGACCACGGTTTGGTGGGCCAGGGCCAGGGGCTTAGGGGGGCCTCCCTAGGGGCATTACTGAGTTGGGCACAAATGGTGCACCGCCGGATGCAGAGCTCCAAGTCCGCGTCAATGCCAGGCCACCAGACGTGGGATCTGGCTATGGCCTTCGCGGTGGAGCTCCCGGACAAACGCCTCTCTGCCTCGCAAGGGCATAACTACTCGGCTGCCCCACATCAGGCAGTCTGCCTGTAGTGATAGTTCATGCATGCGCCTATGGAAGGGTTTGATCTCCTCGGGGCAGGCATCGCGAGCCTCAGCCCAGTCACCAGTTAAAACACATCTTTTGACGAAGGATAACGTGGGGTCGCTGGTCGTCCAGGCTCTGATTTGGCGAGCCGTCATGGGCGAACCTGTGGATTCAAAGGCATTGATTGCCATGACCATCTCACAGTCCTGTTCGTCGGACCCTTCCGTGGTTGCCAGGGGTAGCCTGCTGAGCGCGTCAGCACTTTTGTCTGTGGCCTGGTCTGTGCCTTATTGTGTAGTCGTAAGACGCCAGCATGAGTGCCCACCGCTGAATGCGCGCCGAGGCGTTGGCGTTTACTGCCTTGCTCTCGGATAACAGGGACACGAGGGGTTTGTGGTCGGTTTCTAATGCGAACTTGGCCCCAAAAACGTATTGGTGCATCTTTTTGACACCGTACACGCACGCGAGGGCCTCCTTCTCAACCATACCGTATCCGCGCTACGCCCGCGAAAGTGACCTGGAGGCATAAGCAATGGGTTGTAATTTACCCGCATTATTGACATGCTGTAAAACGCAACCGACCCCGTACACTGATGTATCACATGTAAGAACTAGCTTTTTACCTGGGTCAAAAAAGGCTAAAACACTGTTGGAACATAGAAGGTTGCGTGCCTTATTGAAGGCGCGTTCTTGGGCGTCCCCCCAAAACCAATCGCACCCCTTTCTGAGTAGCAAGTGGAGAGGCTCCAGCAGCATGCTCAAGTTCTGCATAAAGTTCTCAAAGTAATTGAGTAGCCCAAGAAAGGCGCGCAGTTCCGAGACATTCCGGGGCCTGGGTGCCAGATGAATTGCTTCGGTTTTGGATTCTGTTGGGCGGATTCCATCAGCGGCAATCCTTCTGCCCAAAAATTCAACCTCGGGCGCGAGAAACAGACACTTGGATTTCTTAACTCTGAGGCCTACCCGATCCAATCGACTTAGTACTTCCTCCAAATTGCAGAGATGGGATTCGGTGTCCCTGCCAGTGATGAGTATGTCATCTTGAAACACAACCGTCCCCGGGATGGACTTGAGCAGACTTTCCATGTTGCGCTGGAATATAGCAGCTGCTGACCTGATGCCGAATGGGCATCGATTGTACACAAAAAGGCCTCGATGTGTGTTGATGGTGGTGAGTAGCTTAGACTCTTCGGTCAGTTCTTGCGTCATATACGCAGATGTGAGATCTAGTTTCGAGAAAAGTTTTCCTCCAGCCAATGTGGCAAATACGTCCTCCGCTCTGGGCAGCGGGTATTGGCCCTATCGGGAGACTCTGTTTATGGTAGACTTGTAATCCCCACAGATTCATACGGATCCATCAGGCTTCATGACGGGGACAATGAGATTTGCCCAGTCGCTAAATTCCACAGGTGAGATAATGCCTTCCCGCAGAAACCGGTCCAGTTCGTGTTCAATCTTTTCCCTCATCACATAAGGCACAGCTCTAGCCTTGTGATGGACCGGTCTGGCATCCTGTGTGATGTAGATTTTAACTTTAGCCCCTTTGAAGGTGCCCACACCTGGCTGAAAGAGATGTTCAAAACGACTTAGAACTGTTGAGCAGGAGGTCCGTTCCTCTGACGACATGGCATGAACATCATCCCATTTCCAATTTAGTTTTGTCAGCCAGCTTCTCCCCAACAGTGCTGGGAGATCTCCGGGGACAATCCACCAGGGGAAATCGGTTCACCGTCCCTTTGTGTGTGACAGAGAGCATGGCGCTGCCAAGGACTGGGACGATTTCTTTGGTATAGGTCCTTAGTTTGGTGTCGATCCTTGAGAGTTTTGGTCTGTTGCTTTTGTGCAGCCACAGCTGTTCAAATTGTTGGATGCTCATGAGAGATTGACTAGCTCCCGTGTCCAGTTCCATGTTGACGGGTATCCCATTGAGTAGGACCCTCATCATTATTGGAGGCGTCTTGTTGTAAGAACAGTGGATATTGATCGTGTTGACCCGCTGTACCTCGGTGTCCCGGGCACTGTCCCCACACACTTCTGGTCCGCTTTCCGACCCTTCCGATTCGTATACCAGCCAAGCTGCTGTTTTTCTGCACATGCGAGCCAGATGCCCTGTATAGTTGCAGTTTCTGCAAACAGCATGCTGAAATCGACACCTCCTTGTTGAGTGCCTTCCCCCACATCTCCAGCACAGACCGCTTCCATTGTTTCCAAAGGATGAGCTGCATCTGGCTGATCTCTCTTGAGCTTCTCTCAGTCTGTAGTTGATTGCTTGCATTGTGGGTTGATGAGGTGTGAACGGCCGTTCATGTGGCTCTTGATGGCTTCTGGCACCACTGCCTGCTGTTGAAGGCCTGCTCTCCTGCCTTTGTCTGTGTGTGGGGGTAGCGGCTTCTTTCACGCTGTGAACCCCTTGTTCCGATGTTTCGTTAGTTGTCGTACCCGCAGTATAGATCAACCTCGTTTCTTCTTCTCCTGCCAAGAATGTCTGTGCGACCAATGCTGCTGCCTCTAGGGTCAAGTTCTTGGTCTCTATGAGCTTTCAGAATATGCCTCCGTGGCCTATTCCTTCAATAAAAAAGTCTCTCAGCATTTCTCTCCTCAGTTCATCGGAGAACTCACATAAACTAGCCAGCCTCCAAAGTTCCGCCACAAAGTCGGGTATGCTCTGGCCCCCACAGCGTCTATAGTTGTAGAACCTGTGTCTGGCCATGTGTAGGCTGCTCGCTGGCTTCAGGTGGTCTCTCACCAATGTGCTCAACTCCTCAAACGACTTGCTTACTGGTTTCTCGGGTGCCAGCAGGTCTTTCATTAAGGCATATGTTTTCGAGTCACAGTTGGTCAAGAGATGGACTCATCTCTTGTCTGCCTTATCGTCGCACAACCAGTCTTTGGTTACAAAGCTTTGCTGGAGCCTTTCTATAAAGTCCTCCCAATTGTCTCCAGCATTGTATTTCTCATCTGAGCCGTTGGTAGTCATTCTGTGGATTCTGTGATCCCATCCTCGTCGCCACTGTAATGTCCTGACCCTGCAGTACAGACTTATACGAGGCACATGCTGAAGTCAAGGTCATTCTGGACCAGCACTTTTATTTCACAGCTCTCCAGTGCCACACTTACCTGAGACCTGCCTTTATATACCTGTGTGGAACAGGTATGCAGTGTCTCCTGCAAGTGCACCCCTGGTGGTAAAGTATGCTTGTGGTTACAGGTCATACCTAGATACAGTCATGTATAGCATGGTAAGATACAGTTATATACAGTAGTGTGAGATACATGACACTGTCCAATCAGGCAGACTGCCTGTTGTGGGGTAACCGTGTAGTGCTACCAAAAAAGGGCAGGGAGACGTTCATCTCGGATCTCCACAGCACACACCCGGATATAGTAATGATGAAAGCGATAGCCAAATCCCACGTGTGGTGGTCCGGCATCGACTCTTGCTTAGAGTCCTGTGTACGGCAATGTAGCGTATGTGCTCAGTTGAGCAACGCGCCCAGAGAGGCACCACTAAGTTTGTGGTCCTGGCCCTCCAGACCATGGTCGAGGATCCATGTCGACTATGCGGGCCTGTTTCTCGGTCAAATGTTCCTGGTGGTGATGGATGCTTTTTCAAAATGGATTGAATGTAAAATAATGTCGGGAAGCACCGCCACCACCACCATTGAAAGCCTGAGGGCTATGTTTGCCACCCACGGCCTGCCTGACATACTGGTCAGTGACAACGGGCCATGTTTCACCAGTGCCGAATTTAAAGAATTCATGACCCGTAATGGGATCAAACATGTCACCTCGGCCCCGTTTAAACCAGCCTCCAATGGGCAGGTAGAGCGGGCAGTACAAACCATCAAACAGAGCCTTAAACGAGTCACAGAAGGCTCACTCCAAGCCCGCCTGTCCCGAGTACTGCTCAGCTACCGCACGAGACCCCACTCGCTCACAGGGATGTCCCCGGCTGAGCTACTCATGAAAAGGACACTTAAAACCAGACTCTCACTGGTTCACCCCAACCTGCATGATCAGGTAGAGAGCAGGCGGCAGCAACAAAATGTAAATAATGGTCACGCCACTGTGTCACGGTAAATTGATCTGAATGACCCTGTGTATGTGCTAAACTATGGACATGGTCCCAAGTGGATCGCGGGCACGGTGATAGCTAAAGAAGGGAATATGGTGTTTGTAGTCAAACTAGACAATGGACAAATTTGCAGAAAGCACCTGGACCAAACGAGGCTGTGGTTCATAGACTGCCCTGAACAGCTCACAGCAGACACCACCTTTTTCGAGCCCACAACACACACCCAAAGGATCAATGACACCACACCGGACCAGGAAATCGAACCCATAACACCCAACAGCCCAGCAAGGCCAGGCTCGCCTAGCAGCCCTGCAGGGCCAACAACACGCCAGCCCAGCGAGGGCACAGACAACACACCAGAACAGACATTTGTACCGAGGCGGTCCACCAGGGAAAGAAAGGCTCCCGACCGTCTCACCTTGTAAATAGTTTTCACTTTGACTTTGGTTGGGGGGGGGGGCGCAGTGATGTTGTGTATCTGTAAAGCATGCACTCCCATGTTCCACCACCAAGGAGCTCATCCTCTAAAGTCCCAAGGGATCCCAGCATCCCTTGGGAGCACTGTATATAAGCAGGACCCTAAGGCCTGTTCCTCACTCTGGGGTGTCTTATTAAAGACTGAGGTCACTGTTACTTTAACCTCACTGTGTGCAGCCTCATCTGTGATAGGAACACAATAGAACCGATTTCAGCAGACTCTCCATGTTCCTCTGGAAGATGGCTGCCGGCGAGCGAATCCCAAAGGGGCATCTGTGGTACATGAACAGACCTTTGTGCGTGTTGATGCACGTCAACTTCTTTGATGGTTCAGCCAGCACCTGTGTCATGTACGTGGAGGTTAGGTCTAGCTTGGCAAACGACTTTCCCCCTGCTAGCGTTGCGAATAGGTCCTCCGCTTTGGGTAGTGGGTACTGGTCCTGTAACGAGATTCGGTTGATCGTCACCTTGTAGTCGCCGCAGATTCTGACCGTCCCATCGCTCTTTAGCACCGGCACGATGGGACTGACCCACTCGTTGAACTCGACTGGCGATATGATTCCCTCTCATTGAAGTCTGTCCAGCTCGATTTCGACTTTCTCTCGCATCATATGTGGGACTGCTCGGACCTTGTGATGAACGGGCCATGCCCCAGGAACAAGGTGGATCTGCAGTTTGGCGCCTGTGAAGTTGCCGATGCCTGACTCAAATAACGGCGGGAATTTGTTTAGCACCTGGGCGCATGGGGTGTCATCTGTTGAGGACAGGACTTTGATATCGTCCCAGTTCCACCGGATCTTGTCTAGCCAGCTCCTGCCGAACAGTGTAGGGCCATCGCCTGATACACTCCATAGTGGTAAATCATGCACCCTTCCATCATATGATGCTTTCACTGCCGCACTGCCAATAACAGGTATGAGTTCTTTGGTGTAAGTGCGCAGTGTAGTGTGAATCGGGCTCAGTTTTGACCTCTGTGCCTTGTTACTCCAGTTTCTCAAAGGCCTTCTGGCTCATAATCGATTGGCTAGCCCCTGTGTCCAATTCCATGGAGACTGGGATGCTGTTAAGTTTGACTTTTAACATTATCGGAGGGCTTTTGGTGGTGAAGGTGTGTATCCCATACACTTCCACCTCATCCTCCGGTTGAGTTGCCTTTCCTGCTCGTTCAGCGTGATCCGCGCTGGATCGGTCGCTCTCTGCTGACTTTGCCACATGGTGAGTCAGAGGTCACTTGCACATTCACTGGAAGTGCCCCATTGTTCCACAGCCCTTGCCACGTAGTGCTTGAAATGACATTGATGGGCTCTGTAACTGCTCCAGCAGCACCAGCATGGTGTTAGTGGATTCACATTAGCACTCCCCAGCGGCCTCTGAGTCACCCTGGGCCTGGCCTCTGTGGCCATGTGGGCCCTACCATGTACAGTCCTGCCTGCAGAAGGTATTATTTTAAGCACAGTACTTGCCGGTGAGCCTTGATTCTGTGAAGATATCTGCTTCGTGTTGTCGCTCGTAGATATGAAGGCCTGAGCTATCGTGATGGCCCTGCTCAGATCCAAGGATTCGGCAGACAGCAGCTTGCGAAGGATAACCTCGTAGCCAATTCCAAGCACGAAAAAGTCCCGCAACATTTCCCCCAAGGATCCTGCAAAAGCCCCGTAAGGCGTCTTAGGTCGGCAATAAAACCCGCCACGTTCTGGCTCTTGGAGCGACGGTGCGTGTAAAAGCGGTACCTGGCCATCAGGATGCTTTCCTTTGGCTTGAGGTGCTCCTTAGCCAGTGTACACAGCTCTGCGTAAGATTTGTCCGTTAGTTTGACCGGTGCCAGCAAATTTTTACGGAGGTCATATACCGATGACCCACATACGGTGAGGAGAATCGCCCTGCGCTTGATCTCTGTTTCAGCTGTGTCCAAGTTGTTGGTCACAAAGTACTGATTGAGGCACTCAACGAAGGCTTCCCAATCATCACCCTCAATAAATCTCTCAAGAATACCAACGGCAGCCATTTCCGCGTGAAAGTTCGTGATCTGTAATTCGTCGCCAGTTGTTAAGTTCAGAATAACTCCACAAGACTGTGTTGTAAGCTCAAACCATTTTTGACCTTGGTCTCTTTAATATAACTCCAAAGTGAGGCAGCAACGTGGTGGACAGCCTTTTATACCTGCTTGCACCAAGGTACATAGGTGACCCATAGATCTTCCATAGGTGTGCCCTCTAGTGGCAAGTCTTACACACAGGCGAGGTTCACATACATAACAGAATGTACCATAGATGAGTTGAGGTCTATATTTGCATGTAATGACTTACCTGAAGAGCTTGTTTCTGACAATAGCCCTCAGATCTGTTCTGCACTATTACAAGAATTCATGAAATGGAATGGTGTCAAACACACGCTCGTTCCACCATATCATCCAGCTTCAAATGGAGCAGCCGAAAGGTCAGTCAGCATAGTGAATGAAGCTTTCAAAAAGCAAGTGTTGCAGGAGTGTTCTCGACTCAGCATGAGGCAACGTTTGGCAAATATCTTGCTGAAATACAGAACTACTTCTGTAAGAGTTGCACTCCTTTACAGAAGGCGCAGGAAGAGGCCACAAACTAAAAAGGATTTAATACAAGCTTTTGAGATTGACTGGACAAGAGAGAAAAGGCACTAGCCTGGGGCAGGTGGTGGCTCATCACCAATTAAAAGCAATCTCTGTGGTCAAGAGTCAGACCTGTTTATGCATAGAAACAAAGGGATTGATACAATCCCACAGAGGAGTCCCTGGATTGATTGGCCGGAGGGGGAAGAACAGTTCCCTCTGGAAACTACAAGTCTGCACGAAACCAGGACAGCAAAGGATCCCACAAGGCATGCATTGTTGGAGAATGGGGCACTTAAGATAAGGAGTTAACTTTTGCCCTGTAGACTCCATGTGCAAATTGTGGATATCCGGGCCCATCATCGCAGCCAGTCAAATGGATCATGACAAACAACGAATTGATCCAGACACATTAACGAAACTCTCAGCTCAGCGGGTGATTTATTCATAAAATGGATATATATATACACAAACTGGAAGCAGCTCGGAGCAAATGAAAAAGAACAGATGAACAAGGAAGAAATGGAAGAGAAGAAAACTGATATGTCCTTACTATACAGTAAAAATGCACACGAGGCCCATACTTGAGAGAAGGTCATTCGGTGACCAGTTACATTTATTACCAAGACCTCAAGTGATGAAGGTGGGTGGAGCTTCCCCTTTTATACCTGAAAGTCCAGGTTAGGAGTGTCTCCCACAAGTTCACCCCCTTGTGGTCAATGGTCTCAAGGTGTACAACTTATGTCAGCTTATACATGGGTTACAATGATAGTTGAATACATGACAAGAACGACCAGAGGAGGGACCATCAAAGAGCAACAACCGGTCACGGAACCAACAACCACGAACCTACAATCTATGGTTACAGCAACTAACTGGAAAGGTGATTGTATGTCTTCGGTCAATTCTCTCAGAAGTCTTGTTCTCTAGTTTTTAGTTAGATTTTGCGTAATAAAACTAACAATTGGGTTAAGCTTTGTGTCACGTGTAGTCCTTTTCCTGTAATTCCCGAGGTCTACGAATCAAAGTAGAGTGTAAAACGAGCACCCTACAGAAAATGGCAACCGCGGCAGGACCTCGGAGTTTGGAATAGGATCACAGACACAAATGAAGGGCAAGAAACCCTAGGGAGACTTGGTTAAGTCTCAGGTCGGCTAAGGTAGTCATAGAAAGAAAGGAATCTCAAGGGCGGCAAGGACAACCAGAGAAGGAAGGAAATAGTCTTGGATAGGCTGGAGTAATCCTGGGTTGACTAGGGTAGCTACCGTGAATAGGATTCGCAGGTAGTCTGCAAAGGGGTCTCAGGGAGGCCAAAGTACTCTCAAGGACGACTAGGGTAGCTGAAGAGCTCCGGCTGACTAGGGTAGCCACCGGGAGAAGTAGTCGCAGGTAGTCTGCGAAGGGGTCTCAGGGAGGCCAGGGGTAATCTCAAGGGCGGCTAGGGCAGCCAGAGGAGAGAAAGTCTCAGACAGGCTGGTGTAATCTCGGGTTGACTAGGGTAGCCACAGAGTAACAGTAACTACAGGTCACTGCGAGGTGGTCTCAGGGGAGACCAAGGTAGGCAGGGAAAATTTCTCAGCCAGAGGCACTGGAAATGGACTCACCACAGCAAAACGCGGTAGAGCCCGCAGCTAAGAGCAGTCATAGGAAGTCCCTGGAGGCTAAGGTAGCTACATATATATGCAACAAACTGGACATTTCAGAGCCATGGGCACGGGAAATGCTACACTCTGAGGATCCGAAGGAAAAAGCGGCAGAGTGGACAGTTAGTAGTAACCACAAAAGGTTAAAAGAGAAGGCGATTTGGCTCATGTGCCTGCAAAAGAAGACCCAACTGTTAAGAGAAAAGGTAGGAAAGCTGGAGGAGGAGAATAAGAAATCAAAAGGTGAGATAAGCAGTTTCGAGAGAGAAAAGCAGGACCAAGGTATTAAGGAAGAAATGGCGCATAATCACCTAGACGATTTGCAGTGCCAGGTGACCGAGTGAAAAAGGCAGCAGCAGACACACATTGAACAAAGTGAAAGGAACTTAGAGAGAGCCAAAGAGGCAGAAGAACAGCTAAGAAAGATAAAAATAGCATATTAGGTAGCGCAGAAACAGGGTTACAAGAGGGCAGATCACGGACCTTGTAAAGAAAAGATCCATCAGTTAACGGCAGAGTTATATGGGGCCAAAGGGATGTTTGAGTCACGGCACCAGGAGGAGGCGAGGAAGGTTGGGATCCAGAGGGGAAGAGTCAGACGATGGGCCCCGAGTATAGCGAGCATCGGCTGGCTCCCGAGGCACCGGGACCCCCGAAACTGATGTGTCCCTTGAGACAGCAGAAATTCAGCCCATCTCCACCAAATGGAGTGACTATGTGATCCCATACATGCCGCTTCAGCTGCAGGAGATGTTGACGGGTATGGCAAAATTAAAGCAAGGAGGGGATGCCTCCGTTCATTTTGCCACTATAGAGCAGATAGGGGGTAGCAATATCTGCAGCGAGGAGGAGATAGTGAAGTTAACACTGCTCTCGCTGGAAGGGAAGCTGTATCAGAGTTTGTCGACAGCCACCAAGTTAGGTGGAGGAACCCCACAGGGCTTAAAGGAGGAAATCTTGGCAGCACTAGGGTACAGTCAAGGTAGTCCATTCTGGAAGGTAGAACAGACTAGGCAGCAAGTAAACGAATCACCCAATACATTTGCAGACAGACTGTGGCCTATTTGAGGGCCACTGGAGGAAATCTGATACGGGCAGACTTAATAGGGGAACCCAGAAACCATTGGCTGAGAACCATAATGGCTAACAGTTTGTCACGGCTCAGAGCAAAGGTCGAAGCAGGGTTTGACCCAGATGATCTCCAAAATACTGAGGCAGGGGTGTTGAGAAGATTACCTCTAGCATTTAAGTCCAGACAAGGGGAAGAGGAGAAACTAAAAGGGAAGGTGCACGAAGTAAAAGGAGAGGTTAGGATAAAGAGAGAATGGAGACAAGAGGGAGGTAATGCGGTCGATCCAGAGGGTGTTTTAACTGTGGGAAGTTGGGACACTGGAGCAAGGATTGTAGACTCTCGAGAGGAGGGATGTCAGGGTGTGAGGGTGCTGAGGCAGAAATAGGCCAAAGGAAGGTAGCCGACGACCCAGTACAGGTTTTAGTGGCCGCATTACAGCAGGTTTGGGCACGGGTGGAGGAAAGCTGGACGCTGCAGTGGGAGAAAACGGACCCAATGCGTCGGCGCCCCCACCTTGACGTTGCGCCCAGCCAGAATATCTGTGTCCCCTCATCTACGATGAGTGGGACAGGCCATGTGTAGATGTGAAGGTGGAAGCAGTTAGCGGAATCTTTCTAGTCGATACAGGAGCCTCTAGCACAGTTGTCCACTCACCGAATCCGACCACTTCCCCGTTTACACTGGCGGAATTTACGGGTAATGAGCAGGCTGGGGCAATGTCAAAACCCTTAACCATAGAGTTAGGACCTAACACAACAAAGTGGGAATGTATTTTAATGAAGTGGGAACAGTCTGGTTCGGGAGTTCTTGGGGCCGACTATATGTTGGCACACCACTCTATAGTGGATATGAAGAACAATTGTTTATGGGGGGGCAGATGATACAGATAGGATGGGTGAGATCGTAGTGATTCCCAGGGACAGTACATAGAAAGGCAGCACCTGCACGATGAAGCCGAAGGGGAGTCATGACTTAGAAAGGTTAGTCGATAACATTCCGGCCAGGTATCAAGGGTATGTACGGGAGAATATGGATACATTTACAACGCACAAGCGTGATTGCGGGAGAGTAACTAGGGTAGAGGTGAAGATAGACGGGGATCTGATGACACGGCCCCAGAAACAGTATAATTTTTCCCGGGAAGCAGAAAGGGATTTGGAAACTGCTATAAATTCCCTGGTGGATCAAGGTGCGTTGAGGACCATAGCCACACACGTAAACTCACCCCTATGGCCAGTAAAGAAGCCTGATAACTCATGGAGGGCCACGGTAGATTATCAAGTTCTGAATAAAAATTTTCCAGCCTGTGCACCCACGGTAGTGGTGGTAGCAGATTTGATAGTGAGTATCCCTGCGGCCATAACAACTTTTACCGTGCTGGACATTTCAAATGGGTTTTGGTCCATTCCCCTGAGACGGGAGGACCAGTATAAATTTGCCTTTACCTTTAAGGGTCAGCAGTACACATGAACATGCCTTCCACAAGGGTATTACAACAGTCCCTCGATCTTTCACCAGAGTATGGCCGAGGCATTAAAAGGTTATAGTCAGCCAGATCGGTTGGCCCAATATGTGGACGACCTGTTGTTATTCTCCGAAAGTGTGAGTGAATTATTGAGTGAATTCTGCAGTTGTTGAAAGAAGCAGGTTTTAAAGTAAATCCAAAGAAAGCTCAAGTAGGCCAAGAGGAGGTGCAGTTTCTAGGTTTGACCATTAGAGCAGGAGAGAGAGCCATAGACGGAGCTAAGAGAAAGGCAGTCCAGGAACTACTCGTTGCTAAGGACATGTCTGGAGTAAGGTCTTTCCTGGGAATAACGGGTTACTGCAGGGAATTTATCAAAGGATATGCAGCCATGGCAGCTCCTTTGTTGAGGCTTCTTAGGAAAGGAGTCGAGTGGGAATGGAGTGAGAGTTGTCAGGAAACTTTCATCCGGTAAAAGGAGGTGTTACAGACAGCACCAGCGTTGAGAGCAATAAATGGGGACCAGGACTTTAGTCTGAGGTAGCAGCTACTGGGGACAGTTTGAGTGCAGTGTTACTCCAGGAATGACACGGTAAAGTGAGACCGCTGGCCTACACCTCCCGGGTTCTCTCAGAAGTAGAGAAGAGCTTTTCGAATTGAGAGCAACTTTTTGGGAAGCAAAGCATTTTCGGTCACTCTCAGGGTTAGCTACAGTGACTCTACTGACCTGTCACACCCTGACACAAATGTTACTGGACGGTAGGATGAAAGATGGGACAGTGAGCAATAACAGGATTGCCCGCTGGACATTGTTGCTAACTCAGTTAGATCTGAAGTCGAAAGGCTAGGAGAACCAAAGCTAGCCCTGAACCTGGTTTATCCAGGGGCAGCTCACATGTGGGATGTAGATGTGGGATTCCGAGCAGGTGAACATCCGACAGGCTGTTGATGTAGATGGGTCTAGTTCAGTGATGAACGGAGAAAGAAAAATAGGCTGTGGGATTTACGATCCTGAGGCAGGGATAGAAAAAGCCATAAAACTCCCCAACACTTTAAGTGCGCAACAGGTCGAACTGGCAGCTATAGCCTATGTGGTCACACAACCTAGCGAATTCCCAACTACGATATGTTCGGACTCCATGTTCACGTGCAACTCCCGTACAGTGTATTTAGCAATATGGGCTAGGCAAGGGTTTAAGTCCTCAGATGGAATGCAGTTGGTGACAGCTCCTTTATTAAAAGTTATCTTGGATGTCATGGATAGGGACCAGAAGGATTATTACATCCAAAAGGTCAAAGCACACTCTAAGACAGAGCCCAAGTGGAAAGGGAATGAGAAAGCTAACGCACTGGCCAAAACAGGGGCAGGAGAAGAGACACCTTGGGACCCATATCACTGTGGACAGATTATGGCTGTAACAGGCAGAGAGGGGCCCAAAGAAGTACCATTGCCGCCTGATTTAAAACAGGCTCAGCTACTGAAACAGACGTTAGAACATCAATTAGAGACAAGATAGACGGGTTGTCTGTAGCAGGACCTTTGGGAGCTGCAGACATAGCAGTAAAGCAGGGAATGCTATTTAAAGGAGACAGTTGGATCGTGTCAGGGCAGTGCAGGGAAGAATTCTTGTAGCTAGCTCATGGGGGTCCAGGAACTGGACATCCAGGGCCAGAAACGACTTGGAATAAAGTAGAGGCCGTGGGATGGTGGCCCGGGCTTAGAAGCGATGTAAGGGATTATTGTCAGAATTGTCTGGTATGTGCCGCAAATCAAGACACCCCTCCGGAGGAAGGCACCGTTGGGACACACGAGGAGGGTAGAGGGGCCATGGCAGTCTATACAGATAGATTTCATAGGGCCACTGCGCACCTCAGGCAGAGGCAATAAATATTGCTTGGTGTTAGTAAATCTTTTCACAAAGTGGGTAGAAGCTTTTCCTTGCAGGGCGGCTACCGCAGTAGTCACAGCAAAGATTCTGGTGCGAGAAGTATTTTCTCGGTGGGGACTGCCCCTGATAGTGGAATCAGATCAAGGGAGTCATTTCACCGGAATGGTAATAGAAACATAGAAAATAGGTGCAGGAATAGGCCATTCAGCCCTTCGAGCCTGCACCACCATTCAATATGATCATGGCTGATCATGCAACTTCAGTACCCCATTCCTGCTTTCTCTCCATACCCCTTGATCCCTTTAGCCGTAAAGGCCACATCTAACTCCCTTTTGAAAAAATCTAACAAACTGGCCTCAACAACTTTCTGTGGTAGAGAATTCCACAGGTTCACAATTCTGTGCGTGAAGAAGTTTCTCCTCATCTCAATCCTAAATGGCTTACCCCTTATCCTTAGACTGTGACCCCTGGTTCTGGTTTTCCCCAACATCGGGAACATTCTTCCTGCATCTAACCTGTCCAATCCCATCAGAATTTTATATGTTTCTATGAGATCCCCTCTCATTCTTCTAAATTCCAGAGAATATAAGCCTAGTCGATCTAGTCTTTCTTCATAGGTCAGTCCTGCCATCCCAGGAATCAGTCCGGTGAACCTTCGCTGCACTCCCTCAATAGCAAGAATGTCCTTCCTCAGATTAGGAGACCAAAACTGAATACAATATTCAATGTGTGGCCTCACCAAGGCCCTGTACAACTGTAGTAAGACATCCCTGCTCCTATACTCAAATCCTCTCACTATGAAGGCCAACATGCCATTTGCCGCCTTCACCGCCTGCTGTACCTGCATGCCAACTTTCAATGACATGTACCATGACACCCAGGTCTCATTGCACCTCCCCTTTTCCTAATCTGTCACCATTCAGAAAATATTCTGCCTTCCTGTTTTTGCCACCAAAGTGGATAACCTCACATTTATCCACATTATACTGCATCTGCCATGCATTTGCCCACTCACCTAACCTGTCCAAATCACCCTGCAGCCTCTTAGCATCCTCCTCACAGCTCACACTGCCACCCAGCTTAGTGTCATCTGCAAACTTGGGGATATTACATTCAATTCCTTTGTCTAGATCATGAATGTATATTGTAAATAGCTGGGGTCACTGCCTGCCATTCTGAAAAGGACCCGTTTATGCTTCCTATCTGCCAACCAGTTCTCTATCCACGTCAATACATTACCTTCGCTGTATTCACTGAGGCATATGAAAGCATGGGCCTTACGCTTAACATCCATAAGACAAAGGTCCTCCACCAGCCTGTCCCCGTCGCACAGCACTCACGGCGCGGCCCTCGACAACGTGGACCATTTCTCATATCTCGGGAGCCTCTTATCAACAAAGACAGACATTGATGCAGAGATTCAACATCGCCTCCAGTGCACCAGTGCAGACTTCGGCCGTCTGAGGAAAAGGGTATTTGAAGATCAGGCCCTCAAATCTACCACCAAGCTCATGGTCTACAGGGCTATAGTAATACCCGTCCTCCTCTACGGATCTGTGGCATGAACAATGTATAGAAGGCACCTCAAGTCGCTGGAGATATATCATCAACGATGTCACCGCAAGATCCTGCAAATCCCCTGGGAGGACAGGCGCACCAACATCAGTGTCCTTGTTCAGGCTAACATCCCCAGTATTGAAGCACTGGCCACACTTGATCAGCTTCGCTGGGCAGGTCACATAGTTCGCATGCCAGATACGAGACTCCCTAAGCAAATGCTTTATGCGGAGCTCCTTCTTGGTAAACGAGCCAAAGGTGGGCAGCGGAAACGTTAGAAGGACACCCTCAAAGCCTCCATGGTAAAGTGCGACATCATTACTGACACCTGGGAGACCCTGGCTGAAGACCACCCGAGATGGAAAATGTGCATCCGGTAGGGCGTTGAGTTCTTCGAGTCTCAACGCAAAGAACGTGAAGAGATCAAGCGCAGACAGCAGGAGGAGCGCGCAGCAAACCAGCCCCACCCACCCCTTCCCTCAACAAATGTCTGTCCCACCTGTAACAGGATCAGTGGCTCCCATATCGGACTGTTCAGCCATCAAATAACTCACTTTGGGAGTGGAAGCAAGTCTTCCTTGATTCCGAGGGACTGCCTATGATGACCCCCAATATCATGTGCTTTAATTTTGCACACTAATCTCTTGTGTGGGACCTTGTCAAAAGCCTTTTGAAAGTCCAAATACACCACCATCCACTGGTTCTCCCTTGTCCACCTTACTAGTTACATCCTCAAAAAATTCTAGAAGATTTGTCAAACATGATTTCCCTTTCATAAATCTATGCTGACTTGGGCCAATCCTGTCACTGCTTTCCAAATGCGATGCTATTATATCTTTAATAATTGATTCCAACATTTTCCTGACTACCGTGGCAGGCTAACCGATTTATAATTCCCTGTTTTCTCTCCCTCCTTTTTTAAAAAGTGGGGTTACATTAGCTATCCTCCAATCCTGAGAAACTGATCCAGAGTCTATAGAATGTTGGAAAATGACCACCAATGCATCCACTACTTCTGGGGCCACTTCCTTAAGTACTCTGGGATGCAGACGATCAAGCCCTGGGGATTTATCGGCCTTCAACCCCATCAATTTCCCGAACACAATTTCCTGACTAATAAGGATTTCCTTCAGTTCCTCCTTCTCGCTAGACCCTCGGTCCCCTAGTATTTCCGGTACATTATTTGTGTCTTCCTTCGTGAAGACAGAACCAAAGTATTTGTTCAATTGGTCTGCCATTTATTTGTTCTCCATAATAAATGCACGTGATTCTGACTGCAACGGATCTAAATTTGTCTTTACTAATCTCACCGCTTTGAGTACTGTTGAGGGGGTTGACTCATCAGGGGAGGGCATCAGCCAAGTTCATGGCACCGTGGCTGGCTCTGCTGCACAGGAGGGCAGGAAAAACGTGGAAGAGCGATAGTGATAGGGGATTCTATTGTAAGGGGAATAGATAGGTGTTTCTGCAGCCGCAACCGAGACTCCAGGATGGTATGTTGCCTCCCTGGTGCAAGGGTCAAGGATGTCTCGGAGCGGGTGCAGGACATTCTGAGAAGGGAGGATGAACGGCCAGTTGTCGTGGTGCACATTGGTACCAACGATATAGGTAAAAAAAGGGATGCGGTCCTACGAGACGAATTTAAGGAGCTAGGAGCTAAATTAAAACGTAGGACCTCAAAAGTAGTAATCTCAGGATTGCTACCAGCGCCACGTGCTAGTCAGAGTAGGAATTGCAGGATAGCTCCGATGAATACGTGGCTTGAGCAGTGGTGCAGCAGGGAGGGATTCAAATTCCTGGGGCATTGGAACCGGTTCTGGGGGAGGTGGGACCAGTACAAACTGGACGGTCTGCACCTAGGCAGGACCGGAACCAATGTCCGAGGGGGAGTGTTTGCTAGTGCTGTTGGGGAGGAGTTAAACTAATATGGCAGGGGGATGGGAACCAATGCAGGGAGACAGACGGAAACAAAAAGGAGACAAAAGCAAAAGACAGAAAGGAGATGAGTAAAAGTGGAGGGCAGAGAAACCCAAGGCAAAAAACAAAAAGGGTCACTGAATGTAAAGGGGTTGCAAGAGGGGTCAAAACTAAAAATCATGGTTTAAAAACTAGGATTAAAACACTCTACCTAAACGCACGCAGCATTCGAAATAAAGTAAATGAGTTGACGGCACAAATCATTACAAATGGGTATGATTTGGTGGCCATTACAGAACCATGGTTGCAGGGTGGCCAAGACTGGGAATTAAACATACAGGGGTATCTGACGATTCGGAAAGATAGACAAGAAGGGAAAGGAGGTGGGGTAGCTCTGTTAATAAAGGATGATATCAGGGCAGTTGTGAGAGACGATATTGGCTCTAATGAACAAAATGTTGAATCATTGTGGGTGGAGATTAGAGATAGTAAGGGGAAAAAGTCACTTGTGGGCGTAGTTTATAGGCCCCCAAATAATAACTTCATGGTGGGGCAGGCAATAATCAAGGGAATAATGGAGGCATGTGAAAAAGGAACGGCATTAATCATGGGGGATTTTAACCTACAAATCGATTGGTCAAATCAAATCGCACGGGGTAGCCTGGAGGAGGAATTCATAGAATGCATACGGGATTATTTCTCAGAACAGTATGTTACAGAACCTACAAGGGAGCAAGCTATCTTAGATCTGGTCCTGTGTAATGAGACAGGAATAATAAACGATCTCCTAGTAAAAGATCCTCTAAGAATGAGTGATCACAGAATGGTTGAATTTTTAATACAGATTGAGGGTGAGGAAGTAGTGTCTCAAACGAGCGTACTATGCTTAAACAAAGGGGACTACAGTGGGATGAGGGCAGAGTTGGCTAAAGTAGACTGGAAACACAGACTAAACGGTGGCACAATTGAGGAACAGTGGAGGACTTTTAAGGAGCTCTTTCATAGTGCTCAACAAAAATATATTCCAGTGAAAAAGAAGGGCGGTAAGAGAAGGGATTAACCAGCCGTGGATAACCAAGGAAATAAAGGAGAGTATCAAATTAAAGACCAATGCGTATAAGGTGGCCAAGGTTAGTGGGAAAATAGAAGATTGGGAAAATTTTAAATGACAGCAATGACTAAGAAAGCAATAAAGAAAGGAAAGATAGATTATGAAGGTAAACTTGTGCAAAACATAAAAATGGATAGTAAAAGCTTTTACAGATATATAAAACGGAAAAGAGTGACTAAAGTAAATGTTGGTCCCTTAGAAGATAAGAAGGGGGATTTAATAATGGGAAATGTGGAAATGGCTGAGACATTAAACAATTATTTTGCTTCGGTCTTCACAGTGGAAGACACAGAAACCATGCCAGAAATTGCTGGTCACAGGAATGTGGGAAGGGAGGACCTTGAGACAATCACTATCATCACTATTCACTAGGGGGGTAGTGCTGGACAGGCTAATGGGACTCAAGGAAGACAAGTCCCCTGGTCCTGATGAAATGCATCCTAGGGTATTAAAAGAGATGGCGGAAGTTATAGCAGATGCATTCGTTACAATCTACCAAAATTCTCTGGACTCTGGGGAGGTACCAGCGGATTGGAGAGCAGCTAATGTAACGCCTCTGTTTAAAAAAGGGGGCAGACAAAAGGTAGGTAACTATAGGCCGGTTAGTTTAACATCTGTAGTGGGGGAAATGCTTGAAGCTATCATTAAGGAAGAAATAGCGGGACATCTAGATAGGAATAGTGCAATCAAGGTGACGCAGCATGGATTCATGAAGGGGAAATCATGTTTAACTAATTTACTGGAATTCTTTGAGGATATAACGAGCATGGTGGATAGAGGTATACCGATGGATGTGGTGTATTTAGATTTTCAAAAGGCATTCGATAAGGTGCCACACAAAAGGTTACTGCAGAAGATAAAGGTACGCGGAGTCAGTGGAAATGTATTAGCATGGATAGAGAATTGGCTGGCGAACAGAAAGCAGAGAGTCGGAATAAATGGGTCCTTTTCGGGTTGGAAATCGGTGGTTAGTGGTGTGCCACAGGGATCAGTGCTGGGACCACAACTGTTTACAATATACATAAATGACCTGGAAGAAGGGACGGAGTGTAGTGTAACAAAATTTGCAGATGACACAAAGATTAGTGGGAAAGCGGGTTGTGTGGAGGACACAGAGAGGCTGCAAAGAGATTTGGATAGGTTAAGCGAATTGGCTAAGGTTTGGCAGATGGAATACAATGTCGGAAAGTGTGAGGTCATCCACCTTGGGAAGAAAAACAGTAATAGGGAACATTATTTGAATGGGGAGAAATTACAACATGCTGCGGTGCAGAGGGACCTGGGGGTCCTTGTGCATGAATCCCAAAAAGTTAATTTGCAGGTGCAGCAGGTAATCAGGAAGGCGAATAGAATGTTGGCCTTCATTGCGAGAGGGATGGAGTACAAAAGCAGGGAGGTCCTTCTGCAACTGTATAGGGTATTGGTGAGGCCGCACCTGGAGTACTGCGTGCAGTTTTGGTCACCTTACTTAAGGAAGGATATACTAGCTTTGGAGGGGGTACAGAGACGATTCACTTGGCTGATTCCGGAGATGAGGGGGTTACCTTATGATGATAGATTGAGTAGACTGGGTCTTTACTCCTTGGAGTTCAGAAGGATGAGAGGTGATCTTATAGAAACATTTAAAATAATGAAAGGGATAGACAAGATAGAGGCAGAGAGGTTGTTTCCACTGGTCGGGGAAACTAGAACTAGGGGGCACAGCCTCAAAATACGGGGGAGCCAATTTAAAACCGAGTTGAGAAGGAATTTCTTCTCCCAGAGAGTTCTGTGGAATTCTCTGCCCAAGGAAGCTAGCTCATTGAATGTATTCAAGTCACAGACAGATAGATTTTTAACCAATAAGGGAATTAAGGGTTATGGGGAGCGGGCGGGTAAGTGGAGCTGAATCCACGGCCAGATCAGCCGTGATTTGTTGAATGGCGGAGCAGGCTCGAGGGGCTAGATGGCCTACTCCTGTTCCTAATTCTTATGTTCTTATGTTCTTCACTTATCTATAGAAGCTTTTGCAGTCAGTTTTTATGTTCCCTGCAAGCTTACTCTCATACTCTATTTTCCCCCTCCAAATTAAACCCTTTGTCCTTCTCTGCTGAATTCTAAAATTCTCCCAGTCCTCAGGTTTGCTGCTTTTTCTGGCCAATTTATATGCCTCTTCCTTAGATTTAACACTATCCTTAATTTCCCTCGTTAGCCACGTTTGAGCCACCTTCCCGTTTTATTTATATTCCAGGCAGGGATCTACAATTGTTGAAGTTCATCCATGTGATCTTTAAATGTCTGCCATTGCCTAGCCACTGTCAACCCTTTAAGTATCATTTGCCAGTCTATCCTAGCCAATTCACGTCTCACACAATCGAAGTTACCTTTGTTTAAGTTTGGGACCCTAGTCTCTAAATTAACTGTATCACTCTCCATCTTAATGAAGAATTCTACCATATTATGGTTATTCTTCCCCCACGGGGCCCCGCACAACAAGATTGCTAATTAATCCTCTCTCATTACACAACACCCAATCTAGGATGGCCAGCTCTCAAGTTGGTTCCTCGACATATTGGTCTAGAAAACCATTCCTTATACACGCCAGGAAATCCTCTTCCACCGTATTGCTACCAGTTTGGTTAGCCCAATCTATATGTAGATTAAAGTCACCCATGATAACTGCTGTATCTTTATTGCATGCATGCCTAATTTCCTGTTTGATGCCATTCCCATCCACACTACTACTGTTTGGTTGTCTGTACACAACTCCCACTAGCGTTTTCTGCCCTTTGGTGTTCTGCAGCTCTCCCCATACAGATTCCAGGGAGTCGAGGAGGCGGAGCGGGACATCGAAGAGGCCTACAAAAGGCCCAGCGTCGAGTCGGGAGGCCAGCAGGGAGTCGAGGAGGCGGAGTGGGACGTCGGAGAGGCGAGCTTGTGCAGCTGCAGCAGGGAGGCAAAAAAGAAGTAGAAAGAAATTGAAAGGGGACGTCACAGCCAAGGGGGTAAGTGATTGGCTGGTGATTGGTGAGTAGTTTTTCTTTTTCTTCATCAGTAAGTAACCTTTTAGCATTGTTGTTTCCAAATTAAGTTAATCTCAGGGTTAAATCATGGTTGGAGAGCTCTGACACGTGTTATGCTCCTCCTGTACTAAGTGGGAAGTCAGGGACGCTTCCAGTGTCCTTGATGATTGCATGTGCAGGAAGTGTATCCGCCTGCAGCACCTGACAGACCGCGTTGCAGCACTGGAGCTGCAGGTAGATTCACTCTGGAGCATCCACCAAGCTGAGAATGACGTGAATAGCATGGTTAGTGAGTTGGCCACACCACAGATAAAGGGTACACAGCCAGATAGGGGATTGGACACCAACAGGAAGAGCAGTGGAAGGAAGGTAGTGCAGGGGTCCCCTGCGGTCATCCCCCTGCAAAACAGATACACCACTTTGGGTACTATTGAGGGGAATGACTCATCAGGGGAGAGCAGCAGCAGCAGCCAAGTTCATGGCACCGTGGGTGGCTCTGCTGCACAGGAGGGCAGGAAAACGAGTGGCAGAGCTATAGTGGTAGGGGATTCTATTGTAAGGGGAATAGATAGGCATTTCTGCAGCCGCAACCGAGACTCCAGGATGGTATGTAACCTCCCTGGTGCAAGGGTCAAGTATGTCTTGGAGCGAGTGCAGGACATTTTGAAGAGGGAGTGTGAACAGCCAGTTGTCGTGGTGCATATAGGTACCAATGATATAGGTAAAAAATGGGATGAGGTCCTACAAGATGAATTTAGGGAGCTAGGAGCTAAATTAAAAAGTAGGACCTCAAAAGTAGTAATCTCAGGATTGCTACCAGTGCCACGTGCTAGTCAGAGTAGGAATTGCAGGATAGCTCAGATGAATATGTGGCTTGAGGAGTGGTGCACAAGGGAGTGATTCAAATTCCTGGGACATTGGAACCAGTTTTGGGGGACCAGTACAAACCGGACGGTCTGCACCTGGGCAGGACCGGAACCAATGTCCTCAGGGGAGTGTTTGCTATTGCTGTTGGGGAGGGGTTAAACTAATATGGCAGGGGGATGGGAACCTATGCAGGGAGACAGAGGGAAGTAGAATGAGGACAGAAGCAAAAGATAGAAAAGAAAAGTAAAAGTGGAGGGCAGAGAAACCCAAGGCAAAAAGCCAAAAGGGCCAAATTACAGCAAAAAGGGGCAAAGTGTGTTAAAAAGACAAGTCTGAATGCTCTGCGCCTCAATGTGAGGAGTATTCAGAATAAGGTGGACGAATTAACTGCGCAGATAGCAGTTAACGGATATAATGTAATTGGCATCACAGAGACATGGCTCCAGGGTGACCAAAGCTGGGAACTCAACATCCAGGGATATTCAACATTTAGGAAGGATAGACTGAAAGGAAAAGGAGGTGGGGTGGCGTTGCTGGTTAAAGAGGAAATTAATGCAGTAGCAAGGAAGGACATTAGTTTGGATGATGTGGAATCGGTATGAGTGGAGCTACAGAATACCAAAGGGCAGAAAACGCTGGTGGGAGTTGTGTACAGATCACCAAACAGTAGTAGTGAGGTTGGGGACAGCATCAAACAAGAAATTATGGATGCGTACAATAAAGGTACAGCAGTTATCATGGGTGACTTCAATCTATATATTGATTGGGCTAACCAAACTGGTAGCAATGCGGTGGAGGAGGATTTTCTGGAGTGCATTAGGGATGGTTTTTTAGACCAATATGTCGAGGAGCCAACTAGACGGCTGGCCATCCTAGACTGGGTGATGTGTAATAGAAACATAGAAACATAGAAAATAGGTGCAGGAGTAGGCCATTCGGCCCTTCTAGCCTGCACCGCCATTCAATGAGTTCATGGCTGAACATTCAACTTCAGTACCCCATTCCTGCTTTCTCACCATACCCTGTCCTCACCATGAGAAAGGACTAATTAGCAATCTTGTTGTGCGAGGCCCCTTGTGGAAGAGTGACCATAATATGGTACAATTCTTTATTAAGATGTAGAGTGACATAGTTAATTCGGAGATTAGGGTCCTGAACATAAGGAAAGGTACCTTCGATGGTATGAGACGTGAATTGGCTAGAATAGACTGGCAAATGATACTTAAAGGGTTAACGGTGGAGCGGCAATGGCAAACATTTAAAGATCACATGGATGAACTTCAACAATTGTACACCCTGTCTGGAGTAAAAATAAAACGGGGAAGGTGGCTCAACCGTGGCTAAAAAGGGAAATTAGGGATAGTGTTAAATCCAAGGAAGAGGCATATAAATTGGCCAGAAAAAGCAGCAAACCTGAGGACTGGGAGACATTTAGAATTCAGCAGAGGAAGACAAAGGGTTTAATTCGGAGGGGGAAAATAGAGTATGGGAGGAAGCTTGCTGGGAACATAAAAACTGACTTCTATAGAAGAGAAAAAGATTAGTGAAAACAAACGTAGGTCCCCTGCAGTCAGATTCAGGTGAATTTATAATGAGGAACAAAGAAATGGCGGACCAATTAAACAAATACTTTGGTTCTGTCTTCACGAAGGAAGACACAAATAACCTTCCGGAAATACTCGGGGACCGAGGGCCTAGTAAGAAGGAGGAACTGAAGGACATCCTTATTAGGCAGGAAATTATGCTAGGGAAATTGATGGGATTGAAGGCCGATAAATCCCTGAGGCCTGATAGAGTACTTAAGGAAGTAGCCCTAGAAATAGTGGATGCATTGGTGATCATTTTCCAACAGTCTATTGCCTCTGGATCGGTTCCGATGGACGGGAGGGTAGCTAATGTAACAGCACTTTTTAAGAAAGGAGGGAGAGAGAAAATGGGTAATTCAGACCGGTTAGCCTGACATCATTAGTGAGGAAAATGTTGGAATCAATTATTAAAGGTGAAATAGCAGCACATTTGGAAAGCAGTAACAGGATCGGTCCAAGTCAGCATGGAATTATGAAAGGGAAATCCTGCTTGACATATCTTCTGGAATTTTTTGAGGATGTAACTAGTAGAGTGGACAAGGGAGAACCAGTGGATGTGGTGTATTTGGATTTTCAAAAGGCTTTTGACAAGGTCTCACACAACAGATTGGTGTGAAAAATCAAAGCACATGGTTTTGGGGGTAATATACTGACATGGATAGACAACTGGTTGGCAGATAGGAAGCAGAGAGTCAGGATAAATGGGTCCTTTTCAGAATGGCAGGCAGTGACCCGTGGGGTACCACAGGGCTCAGTGCTGGGACCCCAGCTTTACAATATACATTAATGATTTGGATGAGGGAATTGTGTGTAATATCTCCAAATTTGCAGATGACACTAAGCTGGGTGGTGGTGTGAGCTGTGAGGAGGACGCTAAAAGGCTGCAGGTTGACTTGGACAGGTTATGTGGGTGGGCAAATGCATGGCAGATGCAGTATAATGTGGATAAATGTGAGGTTATCCACGTTGGGGGCAAAAACACGAAGGCAGAATATTATCTGAATGGCGGCAGATTAGGAAAAGGGAAGGTGCAGCGAGACCTGGGTGTCACGGTACATCAGTCATTGAAAGTTGGCATGCAGGTTCAACAGGCGGTGAAGGCGGCAAATGGTATGTTGGCCTTCATCGCTAGGGGATTTGAGTATAGGAGCAGGAAGGTCTTGATGCAGTAGTACAGGGCTTTCGTGAGGCCTCACCTGGAATATTGTGTTCAGTTTTAATCTCCTAATCTGAGGAAGGACGTTCTTGCTATTGAGGGAGTCAGAGATGGTTCACCAGACTGATTCCCGGGCTGGTGGGACTGACATATGAGGAGAGACTGGATCGACTGGGCCTGTATTCACTGGAGTTTAGAAGGATGAGAGGAGATCTCATAGAAACATATAAAATTTTGACGGGACTGGAGAGGTTAGATGCAGGAAGAATGTTCCTGATGTTAGGGAAGTCCAGAACCAGGGGACATCATCTAAGGATAAGGGGTAAGCCATTTCGGATGAGATGAGGAAAAACTTCTTCACTCAGAGAGTTGTTAACCTGTGGAATTCTCTACCGCAGAGAGTTGTTGATGCCAGTTCGTTAGATATATTCATTGGGAGTTAGATATGGCCCTTACGGCTCAAGGGATCAAGGGGTATGGAGAGAAAGCAGGAATGGGGTACTGAGGTGAATGATCAGCCATGATCTTATTGAATGGTGGTGCAGGCTCAAAGGGCTGAATGGCCTACTCCTGCACCTATTTTCTATGTTTCTATGTTAGCTCGGCGACATAGCTCGCCACTTCCTGGTCTTCAGACCTCTTGTACGTGTAGAACCGATACCTCGCCATCAGAACGCTTTCCTTCGGTTTAGATGCTCCTGGACCAGTGTGCACAACTCATCGTACGACTTGTTTCTGGATTTTGCTGGAGCGAGCAGGTTTTTCATGAGGCCATACATTGATGCCCCGCAAACAGTGAGAAGGATCGCCCTTCGTTTGGCAGCATTCGCTTCTCCTTCCAGCTCGTTGGCCACGAAGTATTGGTCAAGTCGCTTCAGAAAGGTTTCCAAATCATCTCCTTCTGAAAATTTCTCCAGGATGCCCACAGTTCACTGCATTGTTGTGTTGGGGTTCGTTATCTGTGTCTCGTCGCCAGTTGTTATGTCTTGGATAAAGAGTCAGACTAGTTACTGCAAGCTCATATTAAGTGTAAATGTCATCCTTTATTGCAGATCTTAGAGTGCCTCTCCAGCCTGTGAGGTCTCCTTATATACAGGTGCTCCCAAGGGATTATGGGATCCCTTGGGACTCCAGGGGATAAGCCCTCTGGTGTTTAGACATGATAATTACAGGTTTACATACATAACAATCATCATCATAGGCAGTCCTTGGGATCAAGGAAGACTTGCTTCCACTCTTAGCATAGTCCTTTGGTGGCTGAACAGTCCAGTACGAGAACCACAGTCTTTGTCACAGGTGGGATAAACAGTCATCAAGGGAAAGGATAGGTGGGACTGGATTGCTGCACGCGCTTTCCGCTGCCTGCGCTTGATTTCTGCATGCTCTCAATGACGAGACTCGAAGTGCTCAGCGCCCTTCCGGATGCACTTCCTCCATTTAGGGTGGCCTTTGGCCAGGGACTCCCAGGTGTCAGTGGGGATGTTGCACTTTATTAGGGAGGCTTTGAGGGTGTCCTTGAAACAATTCCGCTGCCCTCCTTTGGCTCGTTTGCTGTGAAGGAGTTCAGAGTAGAGCGCTTGCTTTGGGAGTTTCGTGCCTGGCATGCGGACAATGTGGCCTGCCCAGCGGAGTTGATCAAGTGTGGTCAGTGCTTCAATGCTGGGGATGTTGGTTTGGATGAGGACACTAACGTTGATGCGTCTGTCCTCCCAGGGGATTTGTAGGATCTTGCGGAGATATCATTGGTGGTATTTCTCCAGCGACTTGAGGTGTCTACTGTACATGGTCCATGTCTCTGAGCCATACAGGAGGGCGGATACTACTACAGCCCTGTAGACCATGAGCTTTGTGGCCATTTTGACGGCCTGGTCGTCAAACACTTTTTTCCTCAGACGGCCGAAGGCTGCACTGGCGCACTGGGTGGTGTTGGATCGTGTTGTCAATGCCTGCTCATGTTGATAGGAGGCTTCCGAGATAAGGGAAGTGGTCCACGGTGTCCAGGGCCACACCGTGGATCTTGATGACTTATAAACAATGTCTGAATGCGCTTCAATAGTGTGACACCACAGCCGCAGTAGTTATATGCACATTTGTTTTGCATTTGTAGTGTGTGTGTGAAACTGCTAAAAATAATTGCCTCGCTACACCGTGCAACCTACATTTTCCGTCCGGGTTACTTTGTTGTGCTCCCACCCTATCCCCAGATTCGGTATAGAAAATATGGTCACTCTCCTCTAATCAAAGCCACAAATGACATCCTCTGTGACTGTGACCATGGTGCATTTCCCCCCATAGGATGCGGAACAGAAGTACCAAGGGCTGTAATGAGAGTGAAATCTCCGCTGCCTACTCATGACTCTCTCAGATGCTGCATTGTCCCCTGATCTGTTGTCGTGTTCTTCCCCTTATACAGCATCTAATGACACCCCTCAGGATGTCTCACAACCGATGGATTACTGTTTAAGTGCTGCACATCGAAATCGAGGAAGACTTGCTTCCACTCTAAAAGTGAGTTCTCAGGTCACTGTACAGTCCAATACAGTCTCTGTCACAGACAGTTGGTGAAGGAAAGGGTGGGTGGGGAGTCTGGTTTGCCGCACGCTCCTTCCACTGCCTGTGCTTGTTTTCTGCATGCTTTCGATGACGAAACACGAGGTGCTCAGCACCCTCCCCGATGCTCTTCCTCCACTCAGGGCGTTCCCAGGTGTCGGTGGGGATGTTGCACTTTATCAAGGAGGCTTTGAGGGTGTCCTTGAAACGTTTCCTCTCCCCACTTGGGGCTCGCTTGCCGTGTCAGAGTTCCAAGTAGAGCGCTTGCTTTGGGAACACTTCGAAGATCTCAATTGATGCTCTGCCTTTGACACGGGTGTCCTCGACTTCATCCCGTAGTATGCTATCCGCCACCATCTCAGCAAAAGCTCATCCCTGCACGAGGTAGAAAAGGCCATCTGACAACAAGGCATCAGGAGCAGATGGAGACCCCGCTGAGGCATTAAAGTATGGCGGAGAGGCACTATTGGCTCAAATGCATGACTACTACTTCTCACTCATCTGGAAGGAGGAGAGCATGCCTGGAGATCTCAGAGATGCGGTTATCGTGACAGGGAAAGCAGGGAACAGCACTAACCCTTGTACATGGCCTTCTTTGACCTCACAAAAGCCTTCGACACTGTTAACCGCGAGGGACTATGGAGCGTCCTTCTCCGTTTCGGCTGCTCCCAAAAGTTGGTCACCATCCTCCACCTGCTCCATGACAACATGCAAGCTGTGATCCTGACCAACGGATCTACCACAGACCCAATCCACGTCTGGACAGGGGTCATGCAGGGCTGCGTCATTGTGCCAATCCTCTTCTCGATCTTCGTCACTGCAATGCTCCATCTCACGCTCAACAAGCTACCTGCTGGAGTGGAATTAAACTATCGAACCAGTGGGAACCTATTCAACCTTCGTCGCCTCCAGGCTTGATCCCATCCTCTGTCATTGAACTATAGTACGCGGACGCAAGCATCGTCCGCGCACATTCAGAGGCTGAACTCCAAGCCATCGTCAACATCTTCACCGAGGCATACGAAAGCATGTGGTAAGGTTTAGAACTTAGTTCTACTCAATAGTTGCGAGTGTAACTAGAGGGATGGCAGGCCAGCTCAGTCCCGTGGAGTGCACATTCTGTGGCATGTGGGACGTCCCGAGTGCTTCGCACAGCCAGGGCGACCATGTGTGCAGGAGGTGACTCCGGCTGCACCAACTCGAGCTCCATGTTTTGGAGCTTCAAACACAGAAACATAGAAAATAGGTTCAGGAGTAGGCCTTTTGGCCCTTCGAGCCTGCATCGCCATTCAATATGATCATGGATGATCATGCAACTTGAGTATCCCATTCCTGTTTTTTCTCCATACCCCTTGATCCTTTTAGCCGTAAGGGCCACATCTAGCTCCCTTTTGAATATATCTAATGAACTGGCCTCAACAACTTTGTGGCAGAGAATTCCATAGGTTCACAATTCTCTGAGTGAAGAAGTTTCTCCTCATCTCGGTCCTAAATGGCTTACCCCTTATCCTTAGACAGTGACCCCTGGTTCTGGACTTCCCCAACATCGGGAACATTCTTTTTGCATCTAACCTGTCCAATCCCGTCAGATTTTATATGTTTCTATGAGATCCCCTCTCATTCTTCTAAATTCCAGTGAATATAAGCCCAGTCGATCCAATCTTTCTTCATATGTCAGTCCTGCCATCCCAGGAATCAGTCTGGTGAACCTTCGCTGCACTCCCTCAATAGCAATGTCTTTCCTCAGATTAGGAGACCAAAACTGAACACAATATTCAAGGTGTGGCCTCACCAAGGCCCTGTACAACTGCAGTAAGACCTCCCTGCTCCTATACTCAAATCCTCTCGCTATGAAGGCCAACATGCCATTTGCCTTCTTCATGTACCTGCATGCCAACTTTCAATGACTGATATACCATGACACCCAGGTCTCATTGCACCTCCCCTTTTCCTAATCTGTCATCATTCAGATAATATTCCGCCCTCCTGTTTTTGTCACCGAAGTGGATAACCTCACATTTATCTACATTATATTGCATCGGCCATGCATTTGCCCACTCACCTAACCTGTCCAAGTCACCCTGCAGCCTCTTAGCATCCTCCTCATAGCTCACACCGCCACCCAGTTCTCTATCCACGTCAATACATTACCCCCAATACCATGTGCTTTAATTTTCCACACTAATCTCTTGTGTGGGACATTGTCAAAAGCCTTCTGCAAGTTCAAATACACCACATCCACTGGTTCTCCCTTGTCCACTCTACAAGTTACATCCTAAAAAAATTCTAGAAGATTTGTCAAGCAGGAATTCCCTTTCATAAATCCATGCTGACTTGGACCGATCCTGTCACTGCTTTCCAAATGCGCTGCTATTACATCTTTAATAATTGATTCCAATATTTTCCCCACCACCGATGTCAGGCTAAAGTGAACTATAATTCCCTGTTTTCTCTCTCCCTCCTTTTTTAAAAAGTGGGGTTACATTAGCTACCCTCCAATCGATAGAAACTGATCCAGAGTCGATAGAATGTTGGAAAATGACCACCAATGTATCCACTATTTCTAGGGCCACTTCCTTAAGTACTTTGGGATGCAGACTATCAGGCCCTGGGGTTTTATTGGCCTTCAATCCCATCAATTTCCCTAACACAATTTCCTGACTAATAAGGATTTCCTTCAGTTCCTCCTTCTTGCTAGACCCTCGGTCCCCTTGTATTTCTGGAAAGTTATTTATGTCTTCCTTCGAGAAGACAGAACCAAAGTATTTGTTGAATTGGTCTGCCATTTCTTGTTCTCCATTATAAATTCACCTGATTCTGACTGCAAGGGACCTACATTTATCTTCACTAATCTTTTTCTCTTCACTTATCTATAGAAGCTTTTGCAGACAGTTTTAATGTTCCCTGCAAGCTTCCTCTCATACTCTATTTCCCCCCTCCTAATTAAACCCTTTGTACTCCTGTGCTGAATTCTAAATGTTTCCTAGTCCTCAGGTTTGCTGCTTTTTCTGGTCAATTTATATGCCTCTTCCTTGGATTTAACACTACCCCTAATTTCCCTTGTTAGCCATGGTTGAGCCACCTTCCCCGTTTTATTTTTACGCCAGACAGGGATGTACAATTGTTGAAGTTCATCCATGTGATTTTTAAATGTCTGCCATTGCCTATCCACCGTCAACCCTTTAAGTATCATTCGCCAGTCTATCCTAACCAATTCATGTCTCATACCATCGAAGTTACCTTTCTTTAAGTTCAGGATCCTAGTCTCTGAATTAATTGTGTCACTCTCCATCTTAATGAAGAATTCTACCATATTATGGTCACTCTTTCCCAAGGGGCCTCATACAAGATTGCTAATTTATCCTCTTTTATTACACAAGAGGATGGTATGTTGTCTCCCTGGTGCAGGGTCAAGGATGTTGCTGTGCAGCTGCAGGGCATTCTGGGAGGAGAGGGTGAACAGTCAGAGGTCGTGGTCCATATCGGTACCAATGACATAGATAGGAAGAGGGATGAGGTCCTGCAGGCAGAGCTTAGGGAGCTAGGAGGGAGATTAAAAAGCAGGACCTCAAAGGTAGTAATCTCCGATTACTTCGATTGCCGCGAGCTAGTGAGTACAGAAATAGGAGGATAGAGCAGATGAATACGTAGCTGGAGAGATGGTGTAGGTGGGAGGGTATTAGTTTCCTGAAGCATTGGGACCGCTTCTGGGGGAGGTGGCAGCTGTACAAGCCAGACGGGTTGCACCTCAACAGAGCCAGGACCAATACCCTCGCGGAGGGGTTTGCTAGTGCTGTTGGGGAGGGTTTAAACTCGCTTGGCAGGGGGATGGGAACCTGAAACTAGATTCTGGAGGGAGGGGAGTAAAGCTCGAATTAGAAACAAAAAATAAAGAAAGTGAATTTGAAGGAGGAAACAAGCAGGAAAAAAGGGTAAAAAAAACAAACTTAAAGGCATTTTGTCTAAATGCACGTAGCATTTGTAATAAAATAGATGAGTTGACGGCACAAATTGAGACAAATGGGTGTGATCTGATAGCCATTACAGAGACATGGTTGCAAGGTGACCAGGACTGGGAATTAAATATTCAGGGGTACTTGACAACCGGAAGGACAGACAGAAAGGAAGTGTAATGTATGCAACACCTTGTAACCAGCATTCTACCGCCACCAGAGGGCGCATCTGTTGGAGTCCCAAGGGATCCCAGCATCCCTTGGGGGCACGATATATAAGCAGGCCTCCCATGCTGTGCTGGCACTCTGAGTTACAATAAAGAGACTAAGGTCATAGCAGCTCAAGCACAGCACTGGGCCTCGACAGATAAGTAGAGACATATTAAAAAGGAGGTGGAGTAGCTCTATTGATAAAGGATGGAATCACTGCAATAGTAAGAAACGATATTGGCCCAAATGATAAAGGTGTTGAAACAGTTTGGGTGGATATAAGGAACAATAAGGGAAAAAAGTCACTGGTGGGTGTAGTCTATAGGCCCCCTAACAGTAGCAACTCTGTTAGTCGGAACATAAACCAGGAGATAGTGGGGGCTTGTAAAAAGGGAACAGCAATAATCATGGGTGATTTTAACCTCCATATTGATTGGACAAATCAAATTGGTCAAGGTAGCTATGAGGAGGAGTTCATAGAGTGCATAAGGGACGGGTTCTTTGAGCAGTATGTAACGGAACCAACCGGGGGCAGGCTATCTTAGATCTGGTCCTGTGTAATGAGACAGGATTAATAAACAATCTCCTAGTAAAGGATCCCCTCGGAATGAGTGATCATAGCATGATTAAATTTCAAATTCAGATGGAGGTGAGAAAGTTGGATCTCTAACCAGCGTACTAAGCTTAAATAAAGGAGACTATGAAGGTATGAGGGCAGAGTTGGGTAAAGTGGACTGAGAAAATAGGTTAAAATGTTGGATGGTTGATGAACAATGGTGTACATTTAAGGAGATAGTTCACAACTCTCCAGAAAAATATAGTCCAGTGAGGAGGAAAGGGTATAAGAGAAAAGATGGCCATCCGTGGCTAATTAAAGAAATAAACCACGGTATCCAATTAAAAATAAGGGCATACAAAGTGGCCAAAACTAATGGGAGGACAGAAGGCTGGGAAGCTTTTAAAAGCCAGCAAAGAACGACTAAAAAAATGATTAAGAAAGGGAAGATAGACTATGAAAGTAAACTAGCGCAAAATAGCGGCCGGGAAAGTCAAAAGTCCCGTTGTGTGGAAGTCTATGAGGTCAGATTCGGCCGCCTTACCGGGCCTGCGGTTGATGGTTTCCCGCTTGGGCAAGCGAGTCGGCCCGGCAAAGTGGCCACTTGCATAAAAACAGATAGCAAGAGTTTCTATAGGTACATAAAAAGGAAAAGGGTGGCTAAAGTAAATGTTGGTCCCTTGGAGGAAGAGACCGGGGAATTAGTAATGGGGAACATGGAGATGGCATTAACTCTGAACAAATATTTTGTATCAGTCTTTATGGTAGAGGACACTAACAATATTCCGACAATAGATAGTCTAGGGGCTATGGGGGTGGGGGGGGGGGGGGAGAGGTGATACTCAGTAAGATAATGGGACTAAAGGCAGATAAATCCACTGGACCTGATGGCTTGCATCCTAGGCTCTTAATAGAAGTAGCGGCAGGGATTGTGGATGCATTGGTTGTAATTTACCAAAATTCCCTGGATTCTGGGGAGGTCCCAGCAGATTGGAAAACTGCAAATGTAACGCCCCTATTTAAAAAAGGAAGCAGACAAAAAGCAGGAATTTATAGACCAGTTAGCCTAACATCTGTGGTTGGGAAAATGTTGGAGTCCATTATTAAAGAAGCAGTAGCAGGACATTTGGAAAAGCAAAATTCGATCAGGCAGAGTCAGCATGGATTTATGAAGGGGAAGTCATGTTTGAGAAATTTGCTGGAATTTTTTGAGGATGTAACAAACAGGGTGGATAAAGGGGAACCAGTGGATGTGGTGTATTTGGACTTCCAGAAGGCATTTGACAAGGTGCCACATAAAAGGTTATTGCACAAGATAAAAGTTCACGGGGTTGGGGGTAATATATTAGCATGGATAAAGGATTGGCTAACTAACAGTGAACAGAGAGTCGGGATAAAGGATTCATTCTCTAGTTGGCAACCAGTAACTAGTGGGGTGCTGCAGGGATCAGTGTTGGGACCCCAACTATTTACAATCTATATTAACGACTTGGAAGAAGGGACTGGGTGTAACGTAGTCAAGTTTGCTGATGATACAAAGATGGGAGGGAAAGCAATGTGTGAGGAGGACACAAAAAATCTGCAAAAGGACATAGACAGGCTAAGTGAGTGGGCAAAAATTTGGCAGATGGAGTATAATGTTGGAAAGTGTGAGGTCATGCACTTTGGCAGAAAAAAATCAGAGAGCAATTTATTATATAAATGGAGTAAGATTGCAAAGTGCTGCAGTACAGCAGGACCTGTGGGTACTTGTGCATGAAACACAAAAGGATGGTATGCAGGTACAGCAAGTGATCAGGAAGGCCAATGGCACCTTGGTCTTTATTGCAAAGGGGTTGGAGTATAAAAGCAGGGAAGTCTTGCTACAGCTATATAAAGTATTGGTGAGGCCACACCTGGAATATTGTGTGCGGTTTTGGTTTCCAGATTTACGAAAGGATATACTTGCTTTGGAGGCAATTCAGAGAAAGTTCACTACGTTGATTCTGGGGATGAAGGGGATGATACGAATAAAGACTTTGAAAAGCTGTTTTTTTTTTTCATTAGAACAATGCAGATTCTGAGGTGTTAATTATGAAACAATGGGATAGGATAGATAGGAAGCAGACTATTTCTAGTCGTTGATGGGTCAAGAACATGTTGCCATAGTTACAAGATGAGATTGAATGATCAGCCATGATCTTATTGAATGGCGGTGCAGGCTCGAGGGGCCGAATGGCCTGCTCCTGCACCTAATTTCTATGTTTCTATGTTTCTATGAAAGGATATACTTGCTTTGGAGGAAGTTCAGAGAAGGTTCACTAGGTTGATTCCGGGGATGAGGGGGTTGACATATGAGGAAAGGTTGAGTAGGTTGGGCCTCTACTCATTGGAATTCAGAAGAATAAGAGGTGATCTTATCGAAACGTATAAGATTATGAGGGGGCTTGACAAGGTGGATGCAGAGAGGATGTTTCCACTGATGGGGGAGACTAGAACTAGAGGGCACGATCTTAGAATAAGGAGACACCCGTTTAAAACAGAGATGAGGAGAAATTTCTTCTCCCAGAGAATGTTGTAAATCTATGGAATTTACTGCCTGAGAGAGCTGTGGATGCTGGGACATTGAATAAATTTAAGACAGAAATCGATAGTTTCTTAAACGATAAGGCAATAATAGGTTATGGGGAGTGGGCGGGGAAGTGGCGCTTGTCATGTATGCAACCACAATATAGCACCACTGTATTACTGTATACACTCAACCTAGATGCACACCTTGACCACAAGGGGTGAACTTGTGGGAAACACTCCTTACCTGATCACACAGGTATAAAAAGGGAGGTCCCACACAGGGTCATCGTCTTTGGAGTCCTGTAATAAAGAGAGCAGGTCACAGAGTGACCATGTCCACAGATGTTCCTCGTGTGGTTTCATGCTGTAGATTAAGGACTTTACATTGGCAACGAGAAACGGGAATTCACGGCCCACGAGAATGGCCATCGGTAGCACAGAGGAACGGTACTGTGTTGGGGAAGACTGGGACGATTATGTTGAGAGGCTTCCGCAAAGCTTTGTTACGAAAGAATGGCTGGGGGATGCAGCGGCCAATAAGCGAAGGGCTCATCTTTTGACCAGCTGCGGACCAAAGGCTTACGCGCTCTTGAAGGACTTACTAGCACCCGAAAAGCCGGCGGACAAAACCTTTGAAGAACTTACCAAATTGATCGGAGAGCACCACAAACCGGCGAGTAGCATACATATGGCCCGACACAGATTCTACACCCACTGACGTCGTGAAGGACTTCGTAGCGGACCTCCGGCGTTTGGCCAGCCTCTGTAAGTTCACAGACGCCTGCAGGGAGGAGATGCTAAGGGATTTCTTTATCAAGGGTATCGGTCATGCGGGAATTTTGCGCAAGTTAATTGAGACCAAGGATTTGACCTTGGAAGCGGCGGCGTTGATAGCTCAAACTTTCATGGCGGGGGAGGAAGAGACGAAAATAAAATACACGCGCAATTCTGTCTCTAACGCGGCGATGGATCAGGGAGTCAACATCATCAATGCGACTCAGAACCCTGCAGGCAGGCAGGGGCAGTCCGACATTCCCCAGGCAGCAATAGACCACAGAGTAGGACTGCAACAGAGACAATGGCAGGCTGAACAGACATTCACGCCATCACAGTGGACAATGCGGCCCAGGATGGGGCCATTGATAACCACTAATAGGGTACTTAAGAGCAGTCAAAGGGACAGTCATCGCGGAATGCCTGGCCATAGTTATTTTGTTCCCAACAATCGAAACTTTAACTCATGCTGGAGGTGTGGGGAAAACACTCAGCTAGATCTTGCAGATTTCAACAGTTTGTCTGCAGGAACTGCAATCTCATTGGCCATTTAGCTCGAATGTGCAGGAAGCCTGCAACCAGACTAAAATACGAGGTGGATGAACCAAAAAACGGTTCTGAGAGGCAGGATGACTTTTGGGGCAAATCGATGGACGCCGAGATTCAGTGGGTCCATGTGACAAATATTCACAGTTCATACACCAGAACGCCACCAATGATGATGAGGGTTTTATTAAACGGCATCCCTGTACACATGGAGCTGGACACTGGGGCCTGCCAGTCACTCATGGGAGTTCAGCAATTTGAAAAGCTATGGCCACTTAAAGCCAGTTGACCCAAGTTAGCACATATCAAGACACAATTACGGACTTACACCAAAGAAATCATTCCAGGCAGTGCAATGTTGGCTGTCACACACAATAGGATAGTGAATCGGCTGCCGCTCTGGATTGTCCCGGGCAATGGTCCCGCACTGTTGGGGAGGAGCTGGTTAGCCGAGATGAACTGGAAATGGGGGGATGTTCACGCAATGTCATCTGTGGAGCGAAGTTCGTGCTCACAAGTCCTACAACAATTCGATTCACTATTCCAACCGGGCGTTGGAACTTTCAAAGGCACTAAGGTAGTGATACACATCACCCCAAACGCCAGGCCAGTGCACCACAAAGCCAGAGCGGTGCCGTATGTGATGCGGGAAAAGATCGAGGGCAAATTGGACCGGTTGTTGAGAGAGGGCATCATCTCGCCTGTTGAATTCAGCGACTGGGCGAGCCCCATCATTCCCGTCCTAAAAGAGGATGGTTCTGTCAGGATCTGTGGCGACTACAAGGCCACCATAAATCGGGTGTCCCTACAAGATCAAATACCCGCTCCCGAGAGCGGAGGACCTCTTTGCCACGCTGGCAGGCGGCAAGCTGTTCACCAAGTTGGACCTCACTTCAGCCTATATGACCCAGGAACTGGCTGACGAATCTAAACTACTGACCACCATCACCACGCACAAGGGACTGTTTGCGTAAAACAGGTGCCCATTTGGCATTCGATCAGCGGCCACGATCTTTCAACGAAACATGGAAAGCCTGCTTAAATCCATTCCTGGAACAATCGTATTCCAGGACGACATCCTCATCACGGGTCGAGACACCGAGGAACACCTCCACAACCTGGAGGAGGTGCTACGCCGACTGGACCGGGTAGGCCTGTGACTAAAGAAGTCTAAATGTGTGTTCTTAGCTCCTGAGGTTGAGTTTCTGGGCAGGAGGGTTGCTGCAGATGGGATTCGGCCCACCGAATCCAAAACAGAGGCGATTCGACGAGCGCCCAGGCCCTGCAACACATCGGAGTTGCGTTCATTCCTGGGACTGTTGAACTATTTCGGGAACTTTCTGCCGAACTTGAGCACATTGTTGGAGCCACTACACGTGCTCCTGCATAAGGGGTGTGATTTGTTTTGGGGGGACTGTCAGGAACGGGCTTTTGATTGGGCGCGAAACCTACTTTGTTCAAACGAGTTGTTGACCCTGTACGACCACTGTAAAAAAATTGTTTCTGACATGTGATGCATCGTCCTATGGGGTTGGGTGCGTGTTGCAGCAGGGCAATGCTGAGGGTCAACTACAACCTGTGGCTTATGCCATCAGGTCGCTCTCTCAAGCAGAACGGGGGTATGGGATGGTCGAGAAGGAAGCGCTTGCATGTGTCTATAGTGTAAAAAAAATGCATCAGTACCTCTTTGGTAGGAAGTTTGAATTAGAGATGGACCACAAGCCATTAACATCCCTGTTGTCAGACAGCAAGGCTATCAATGCCACCGCATCAGCTCGCATACAGCGATGGGCTCTCACGCTGGCTGCTTATGACTATTCCATCCGGCACTGGCCCGGCACTGAAAATTGCGCTGACGGGGCAGCGGGGCAAAGCACCGAGATGGTCATGGCAGTCGATGCCTTTGACGGTGCAGGCTCCCCCATCACAGTCCACCAGATCAAAATCTGGACAAACAGAGATCCTCTCCTATCCCTGATTAAGAAATGTGTTCTGACTGGGGATTGGGCGCCCGCACACGGAGCATGCCCTGAGGAGGTCAGACCGTTCCACAGACGTATGGATGAGCTCTCCATCCAAACCGACTGCCTACTATGGGGCAGCCGGGTAGTTATGCCCCAGAAGGGCAGGGAGGCATTCATCAGGGAACTCCACAGCAAGCACCCAGGCATTGTGCTGATGAAAGCCATTGCCCAGTCGCCTGGTGGCCTGGAATTGATTCGGACCTGGAACACTGTGTTCGCAGGTGCACGACGTGTGCCTAGCTGGGCAATGCCCCCAGGGAGGCCCTGTTCAGCCCGTGGCCCTGGCCCACCAGGCCATGGTCACGCATTCATGTTGACTACGCGGGCCCGTTCATGGGTAAGATGTTCCTTATTGTGGTAGATGCGTACTCGAAATGGGTCAGCACCGACACAGAGGAACCTGAAGAAGACCATGAGATGGATTTCACAACACCGCCAGTGAACGAGCAACAAGAGCAATCAGAAGAATGCACAGTCCCTGCGGTCAGCCCGGACAGGCCGGAATCACCACAGGTGACAGACACTCACGTCAGTGTCCGACAACCAGAGCCCCAACTACGGTGCTCCACGAGGGAGCGTAGAACACCTGAAAGACTAAACCTATTATTCCAATAAGACTTTGGGGGGGGGCGGGGAGGTGATGTCATGTCTGCAACCACAATGTAACACCACTGTATTACTGTATACACTCAACCTAGATGCACACCTTGACCACAAGGGATGAACTTGTGGAAGATGCTCCTTACCTGATCACACAGATATAAAAAGAGAGGTCCCACACAGGGTCATCGTCTTTGGAGTCCTGTAAATAAAGAGAGCAGGTCACAGAGTGATCTTGTCCCCAGATGTGCCTCGTGTGGTTTCATGCTGTAGATTAAGGACTTTACAGAGCTGAGTCCATGATCAGGTCAGCCATGATCTTATTGAATGGTGGAGCAGGCTCGAGGGGCCATATGGCCTACTCATGTTCCGATTTCTTACGTTCTTATGTTACACTAAACATCCGTAAAACAAAGGTCCTTCACCAACCTGACCCCGCCACACAGCACTGCCCCCCAGGACATCAAAATCCACGGCGTGGTCTTGGACAATGTCCACTTTCCATACCTTGGGAGCCTACTATCAGCAAGAGTAGACATCGACGCCGAGGTCCAACACCGCCTTCAGTGCGCCAGCGCAGCTTTCGGTCTCCTGAGGAAGAGTGTGTTCGAGGATCAGGCCCTCAAATCTGGCACCAAGCTGCCACTATTATGTAGGCTGTAGCAGCAGTTAATCAGCTCTGTTGGCTGTGCTGGTTGAGCAGGACACTGGGGGAACACTACTCTTCCTCAAATAATGGCAAGGGATGATTAATGCCATCAGGCAAGCGGGGCCTCGGTTTAACTCTTCGTCTGAGAGCCGGCAATTCCAGCAGTGAATGTCAATCTAGATTCACGCTCAAATCCTTGAATCCATGACCTCTGACTCAGAATGCTACCAAATGATTCAGGCTGGCACTTACTGACAGCCACTTTTGGCAGATTAAGTTGAGCTGACCCATTTATAGTGGCCCTCTTAACACAACAATTCAGCATGTATAGAGTTATATATGTCAAAAGTTGTGAGTGTGCAACAGGTAATGTGTTGTGTGTGAGTGTGCAACAAGCACTGTGTGTGTGATGCTGCATGTTGTTCGGGCATCACTTGGCTGGACTGCAGTGGTCTATTGCTGTCCTGGAGTCTCCAGTGTACAAAATTTGAAACCATAAATTATCAATTGCAAACCTGCCTGGTCCCGACTCCTCCTCCAACAACATACTAGAACGATACAACTGTGCTCGGCTCATCCCATATACTGAAATGAAACTGCACACTCACCACACATAACAATGCCCCTGCGAGCAGCAGTGCAAAACTTACAGAAGTTACTGCAAATCCAGCTTGTTTTCCCATTGAACTGGATGAAATCAGAATGTGTCTAACTTAATCCTCTAATTCAGGGCGTATCTGACTCAGAGGCCAAATTACATTTTCCAATTTTTTTGTAGCTCTAAACATGTGGGCTGCAAATCACACAATGTATTTGTATTTCTGTAGGACCTCATTACGTCCTCAGGACAGCCCAAGCACTTTACAGTCAATGAATTAACTATTTCTTCCCTTCCCCTCGCCCCAAGTGTTGTTTACTATTCAAATTTCCAGCACCCACTGTATTTAGCTTTTGTATTGCTGTTTACTATTGTTATGTATGTAAACGCTCAACCATATTTGCAAGCAGCAAAGCCCCACAAACAGTAAACAAATTAATCACCGGTTAATCTGTTTTGGCATTGTTAGTTGAGGGAGGAATGTTAGACAAGATACCGGAAGAACAATCTGGAATTTTTTACTTCCACCCAAGAGCGCAAACGAGCCCTCGGTTTAATGTCTCATCCGAAAGATGGCACCTCTGACAGTGCAGCACTCCCTCAGTACTGCACTGGCGTGTCAGCCTGGATTAGGTGCTCAAGTCCTAGGCTTGAATCAACGACTTGGTGATTTAGGGACGAGTGCAACCAACTGAACTGAGCGTTAGTGACTAATGGGATTCAATACTGTCCACTTTCTTTCACTAAAACATTCTCAGACATGTCTGATACATTTTCCAATAAATACAAATTATGTGATTTAGACACGCATTACTCAGAATGCCCAAAATACATTTTGGCTGCATCATAACCAACCTGGCACTTACCACTGTATTTTGTCAACAGATTAAATAGGGCTGACCCCGATGATTTATGACGCAGCCCCAGTATATTTTAGGCATTCCAGCAATGCATGTTTTTAAATTACCATCAATAACTCAGGTTTATCTAGTACCTCTCACATAACAAAAGGTCCTAAGATATCCTAGTGGGAAACAGTTGACACCGTGCAGTAAGTAAGAAAGTACAGTCAGAAGAGGTATTTTTGAGCTGACCTTTGAAAGAGTTGAGACTATACATAGAATTTACAACTCAGAAACAGGCCATTCAGCCCAATTAGTCCTTGTCAGTGTTTACCCACCAGGTGGGCGAATCAATCTAATTACATCTACTCATGTTCCCACATCCCTTCATCCACCTGCCCGAGCTAATCTGCAATGTTGACACAGTTTCTGCCTCAACCACTAACCCTGGAAGTGAATTCCACAGCCTCACAACTCTCTGTGTAAAGAAGTCTCTCCGAGCGTCTGTTCTAAATCTCTTGTCGCTAATCTTGTAACTATGGCACTTGGTTCTTGACCCATCAACGACTAGAAATAGTCTGCTTCTTATCTACCCTGACCCATTGTTTCATAATTAACACCCCAGAATCTGCATTGTTTTAATGAAAAAAAAACTTTTCATGTCTTTCTTCGTATTTGTATTGACTAGCATCAATGTGGAGGAGTTTAGGAAGAGAATTCCAAAGGACAAGGGCATGGCGGCTGAAGGATACGAATGAGGGGAGGTGGGTTGGGGGCCGACAGACAGTATACTGGAGTTGGAAGATTAGAGTGTGCAACCTGGTACGTGGGGTGGGAAAAGAATGCAGAGGTAGGTTGGAGAAGACTTTTGAGTGATTTGAGGACACAGACATGGATTTTAAAGTTGATGCACGTTGACTTAGATCATCGACGGCAGGAGTGGTAGGTATGCATGACCTTGTATGGGATAGAACACAAGCCATGGAGCTCTGGATGCGTTGGTGGTTGTGTAAGGAAGAGTTGAAGCTGCCAGAGGCATAGATGGGTGTTCTAGCGGCAGACGGAATGGGGTAGGGTGGAGGCATTAAGAGTCTGGAAATGGAAGTAAGTGGTGCTTCTGAGACTGAATGTGGATTGAGGTTTAAGCTCAGGGTTAATCAGGCAATGAGACTGCGCACCTGAGGGAGCAGTCAAGGAGGGAGACAGGATCAATGTTTTCTGGCGGAGTTAACCAGGATGGCTTTGATATAGTCAATTCTGAGTTGCTAAATGTTCTGAATCATCCAGAATTTAGTACCAGTCGTTGATTACTCCATCTTGCCCTGAAGCCAATCCAGGTTTGCCTCAAAGTATTCCATGCAGTAAATGAGTTCTCCATTGGGGCCCAGTCCAAGACCGTCCATATCATCAACTTTCACCAGCTCAGCAATGTCCACACAACACTGGTAGGTCACAGATTTGGGAGGTGCTGTTGAAGAAGGCGTGGCGAGTTGCTGCAGTGCTTCTTGTAGATGGTACACACTGCAGCCATGGTGCACCAGTGGTGGAGGGACTGAATGTTGAAGGTGGTGGATGGAGTGCCAATCAAGTAGGTTGCTTTGACCTGGATGGTATCGAGCTTCTTGAGTGTGGTTGGAGCTGCACTCATCCAGGCAAGTGGATAGTATTCTATCACACTCCTGACTTGTGCCTTGTAGATGATGGAAAGGCTTTGGGGAGTCAGGAGGTGAGACATTTGCCGCAGAATATCTATCCTCTGACCTGCTCTTGTTGCCACAGTATTTATGTGGCTGGGCCAGTTAAGTTTCTGGTCAATGATGACCCCAGGACTTTTATGATGGGGGAGTCAGCAATGGCAATAGCGGTTGAATGTTAAGTGTGGCAACACTTATATTGGACTGTTCCATCAAAATGAAGGGGGACAGCAAAGTAGCAGGAATAAAATATCCAAGTTTTCTGAATCTATGGGAACTTTATGGCTTTAGAACCTTCTGTACATATATTCATTCTTGGGATGTGGGCGTCGCTGGAAAGGCCAGTATTTATTGCCCATTTCTAATTGCCCTTGAGAAGGTGGTGAGCCGTCTTCTTGAACAGCTGCAGTCATTGTGGTGAAGGTATGGTTAGGGAGGGAGTTCCAGGATTTTGACCCAGCGACTCGGAAGGAACGGTGATATATTTCCAAGTTTCTGAGATTTGGAGGGGAACGTGGAGGTGGTGGTGTTCAATGTTCCCTTTAAATTTGCTGCACTGCCACTGCCCCGTACGGCTTCCAGCCGAACAGCCGGTGAGCGGCCTGCGCAAGACCTCGTGATTGATGTGTGGCCGTGCATTTTGGGAGGTAAATTGGTGGTGTTCCCATGCGCCCGCTGTCTTTGTCCTTCTGGGTAGCAGAGCTAGCAGATTTGGAATCAGAGGTTCTCAACCTTTTTGCTTCCGTGGCCCCCTCTCCCGTGTTATAAAAATTCCGCAGGCCTCCTGTAACACAACACAAGTATTTTTTTCTGTATAAAAATTAGTTATCAGTTATTAATAGCTCTATTACACCTTACGTAAAGAAGAATTTATCAAGTCCTACATACTGTGGATGCTGGAAATCGGAAATAAAAACAGAACATTTTGGAAATACTGTCAGGCAGCATCTGTGGAGAGAAAAAGAGAGTCAACATTTCAGGTTTGACGAAAGCTCATGCCTGACCTGCTGACTATTTCCAGCATTTTCTGGTTTTATCCTAAATTTACATTGTGTGTCCATTTGCTGCCCACGGTCTGCTGCACCCCATCGACCATTTGCTTAACAGGAAATGACCCAGGAACAACAAGCGCTCATTTACACTACAGGCTCGTTTAGTGCACACTCGGTCGGATTGGACTAAAATTCCATGTCCTACATTTCGTAAACAGAACTTCCCTCTTATTTTGCTACCAAACCCCAACAGAGCTGTGAAAGCCAGTGATTTGAACTAACAGCACCAGTAATGGCAGAAGTGGATGGCACAAGAGAAATGGAGAAATAAACAGGGCCCTGAGCAACTTTACCCATGCGACCTCACTGCCATAATTTTTTTAATGATAAAGACAGCCACCCCCTCCGCCCCCCCATTCCCTTCTCTCAAACCCTTTCACAAATAACCGGCGGTATCTCAAATGATACGAGCGCCCAGGCTAGGCCTATCCGTCCATCAGAAAAGCACATGCCATGAATATAAACCCTGAGGTAGGAAGAACATCGCGACTACACCTTCAGCTATTTTATTAACTCAGAATGAAGAAATTGAAGGAATCGCACTGGATCCCAATGCAATGTTCCTTGGTATAAGCAGTGGAATGAGCCATGCAAAACGAACAAATTCTATGCACTGTCTTTTATTTGACCCTAGCTTCGTCTAGGGCTGGACTGGTCTTTCTGAAAGGGTATGCAAGGTAATTCTTCAAATGGATATATTTATGTGACCAAGAGTAACTCCTCTTCAGAAAACTCAGCATCTGAAATGTACAGAAATCATGTGCAGATGTTCTGTGGAAGGAAGGTGTAGTTTGCAAATTTTAAAAATTCTTCTCATATTCAGAGAACAGTGTACATCATAGAATCATATGGACTAGAAGTTCCATATTAACCACTACTGCCCATATCTCATCGGTATTTCGGCGGTATACGCTGATCGCATTTTTAGTACTGCTGGAATACTGCTAAGAACAAAATTTGTCCGGCAGTGGTGTTGGGGTATCGAGCGATGGTGGTTTTTCTCCTTGTGTATGCGTGATTTTTTTCCCCTCAGAAATAAGTTTTTCCCATGAATCGGGGGTCAGGGGTCACCTGCGCATGCGCAGAAGAGGAGGGGAGAGAGAGAGAGAGAGGAAATTGTTGGTATTTGGGATTTGTCATCGAGCGATTGAGATACTTACACTTTAATATTTATTTCTGGACAGCTTTTCTGAAATTATTTTGAATAGTCCTCATCAGTTTGTCTAATTTGTATTTGCTGGATATTTTTTTGTTGCATAATCTTTGAACATTTTCAAAGCCAAAATAATGGAGAGAGGAGGAGAGGGAGAGGTGGAAATAGAGGTAGGGGGAAGGAAGAGGGCAAAAACATTCCTGTGGGAAACCCAAGAGGCTCTTGTCCACGAGGTGGAGGCAAGATGGGTCAATTGACCCGGAGTGGATGTGGGTAACCGGCCCCAGCGTTGCACACCAATGCATCTCGTCAGAGATTTCAGAGGCAGTGTCCTCGGTTGCCCAGGTCCATTGGGAGGCAAACCAGTGCCGTAAAGCGATGGAACAACCTAGTTTTGTCCACTAAATTAATAATTTTAATCTTGCACTGACTCATTATTTAAAATGTAAATCTGCCACATTTTAATGTTGGAAAACTTGGCATCATGCATTATTTCCCATCAACGATCTTATTGCTATGGTTTTCTGTACTTAGATGTGTTCATCATGCACCATTTGCATCCTAATGGTACATTAAGGAAAGGATTGGGGATGGCTAATTGGCAATGTCTATGTGTGTGTTCCGTAATAGTAGCTGGGCAATTAAGTTATACATTGCTATTGTCAGCTTTGCAGAAAAAAATATCCAGCAATCGCACAGAGCGTCGGCTCACAGGTGGAGGTCCACCAAAGCTGGTAGATTTGTCTGACCAGGAGGAGCGCGCCGCAGCCCTTGTTGGAGCATATAATCGCTCGGCCACCCCTGGTGGTGCTGATCTGGTGGCAGTGGAGGGTAAGTCCTGCATAATCCCTGGGCGGTACTGCGGTCATGTAATTTAATATAATGTTATGTGAATATAATGTAGCAATAATGTAATGTCATGCCGTTTCTGTCCATTCTGTTTATGCTAATTTCATGTAATGTCTCTCGCCAATACATAATGCAGCAGTGTTGCTCCTCTACATAAGCCTGTGCAACATGAATGTACTCATGTCACTTGACCCTTCCCCTCCCCTGCTGCTAACCACTCATTGGATTCAATTTTCCCCAGTGATTTGCGCCGTTTTTTTTGGAGTAGGCTGCTTTTTTTGGCATATTGAATTAAATTTTTGGCGTATTTTTTTTCAAACATTCCCCTGCGATCTGAGCATAACGGACTTAGTTACGATTTTTCTAGGTCTGTTTTTTTTCACCTCAACAGGGGCGTTCCCTCACATCTGCGCCGGTTTTTTCAATTGTTCGCAGTTTGGCCAACATTTTTCTCCATTACGTTGGTGTATCTGGCCATTCCCAAAAAACCTTCTGGTGAGTTAAGAAACCGAAACGACGTCATTGTTTTTAAATCGAAGATTTTGGAGAGAGTCAAGAACACTGTCAAAATCAATAATAAAGTTCAACTTTTATTTATCTGTCAACTAGAAGTGTAAGTTTGTTGGATTTCACAAGTTCTCATTTTTTTTACTCACTCACACGCCACCACCGAACGTCTTGAAGAAGGCCTGGAGAGTTGTAGGTTTGGCCGGCAGAATCGGCCTCGTGTCCAGACACAGCGGCTCGGGTTCCGGCTACAAAACAAGCTGTGGGGAGGGGGTGGGGGGGGGGGGGAGGGAGAGGAGGGAGAGATAGCCGATCTTACAGCTTGTAGCCCTGAGAGGGAGAGAGAGAAACGATCTTAGGGCTTGTAGCCCAGGGAGGGGCAGGGAGAGAGAGGTCACAAGACAGGGTTGGGGGAGGGGAAAGAGAGAAAGAGGAGAGGTCACAAGACCTTTGTGTGTGGTCCATCCATACAGATCATGGGGAGAGAGAGAACTGCAAGCCTGTGTTGCCTACTTTCCTGCCGTTTTGAGCTTCTTTGAAAGTTTAACTTTAATTATGGGGGCAATACTGACAATGCCATACCTTGTGAGAGCCTTCTGCATCATGGTGCTATGAAGGAGACAATTGATTAGAGCTCATCACATCAGGAACATCAGAGCCCATAGGATGCTGGGCAGGAGGCCTTACCCACCTCGGGTATATCGAGTCAGGCATCCGTATCTGCACCTGAGTGAAGTAGCCTGTGTCGGAAGGCTGCATTTCTGCAAAAAAGTTAGCCATGAGATCTGTGAATTGGTGAAGCCAGAACTGCAGCCGAGAAGCATCAGGAGGACTGCTTTGTCAGTTGAAATGAAGCTTACAGCAGCAATTTCATCTCTGCCTCTGGATCGTTTCAAGCTACAACTGGGGATGTGTGCGCCATCTCTCAACATGCAACACATGTCTCCATTCATCAGGTCATAGCTACACAGTATGCATGGAGGAATGACTTCATCAAGTTCACCATGACCGCCCAAGCAATCCATGACAGGGCTGTGGGCTTCTCAAGGATTGCTGGCTTCCCAAAGTTACAGGGCTGCATTAATTGTACCCACATCGCCTTGCGAGCACATAGAAACTTAGAAAATAGCTGCAGGAGTCGGCCATTCGGCCCTTCGAGCCTGCACCACCATTCAATTAGATCATGGTTGATCATTCACCTCAGTACTCCTTTCCTGCTTTCTCTCCATAAACCCTTGATCCCTTTAGCCGAAGGGCCATATCTAACTCCCTCTTGAATATATCCAATGAACTGGCATCAACAACTCTCTGCGGTCGGGAATTCCACAGGTTAACAACTCTCTGAGTGAAGAAGTTTCTCCTCATCTCAGTCCCAAATGGCTTACCCCTTATCCTTAGACCGTGTCCTCTGGTTCTGGACTTCCCCAACATCGGGAACATTCTTCCTGCATCTAACCTGTCCAATCCCGTCAGAATTTTATATGTTTCTATGAGATCCCCTCACATCCGTCTAAACTCCAGTGAATACAGGCCCAGTTGATCCAGTTTCTCCTCATATGTCAGTCCTGCCATCCCGGGAATCAGTCTGGTGAACCTTCGTTGCACTCCCTCAATAGCAAGAACGTCCTTCCTCAGATTAGGAGACCAAAACTGAACACAATATTCCAAGTTGAGGCCTCACCAAGGCCCTGTACAACTGCAGTAAGACCTCCTTGCACTTATACTCAAATCCTCTCGCTATGAAGGCCAACATACCATTTGCTTTCTTCACCGCCTGCTGCACCTGCATGTCAACTATCAATGACTGATGTACCATGACACCCAGGTCTCGTTGCACCTCCCCTTTTCCTAATCTGCCACCATTCAGATAATATTCTGCCTGTGTTTTTGCCCCCAAAGTGGATAATCTCACATTTATCTACATTATACTGCATCTGCCATGCATTTGCCCACTCACCTAACTTGCCCAAGTCACCCTGCAGCCTCTTAGCGTCCTCCTCACAGCTCACACTGCCAAATCATTAATGTAAATTGTAAATAGCTGAAGTCCCAGCACTGAGCCCAGCGGCACCCCATTAGTCACTGCCTGCCATTCTGAAAAGGACCCGTTTATCAATTTATCCCGACTCTCTGCTTCCTGAGTGCCAACGAGTTCTCTATCCACGTCAGTACATTACCCCGATACCATGTGCTTTAATTTTGCACACCAATCTCTTATGTGGGACCTTGTCAAAAGCCTTTTGAAAGTCCAAATACACCACATCCACTGGTTCGCCCTTGTCCACTCTACTAGTTACATCTTCAAAAAATTCTAGATTTGTCAAGCATGATTTCCCTTTCATAAATCCTTACTGACTTGGACCGATCCTGTCACTGCTTTCCAAATGCGCTGCTATTTCATCTTTAATAATTGATCCCAACATTTTCCCCACGACTGATGTCTGGCTAACTGGTCCATAACTCCCCGTTTTCTCTCTCCCTCCTTTCTTAAAAAGTGGAGTTACATTAGCTACCCTCCAGTCCATAGGAACTGATCCAGAGTTGATAGACTGTTGGAAAATGATCACCAATGCATCCACTATTTCCTTAAGTACTCTGGGCTGTAAGCTATCAGGCCCTGGGGATTTATCGGCCTTCAATCCCATCAATTTCCCTAACACAATTTCCTGCCTAATAAGGATTTGCTTCAGTTCCTCCTCGTCACTAGACCCTTGGTCCCCTAGTGTTTCTGGAAGGTTATTTGTGTCTTCCTTCCTGAAGACAGAACCAAAGTACTTGTTCAACTGGTCTGCCATTTCTTTGTTCCCCATTATAAATTCACCTGAATCTGGCTGCAAGGGACCTACATTTGACTTCACTAATCTTTTTCTCTTCGCATATCTATAGAAGCTTTTGTAGTCAGTTTTTATGTTCCCGGCAAACTTCTTCTCATACTCTATTTCGCCCTCCTAATTAAACCCTTTGTCCTCCTCTGCTGAATTCTAAACTTCTCCCAGTCCTCAGGTTTGCTGCTTTTTCTGGCCAATTTATATGCCTCTTCCTTGGATTTAACATTATCCTTAATTTCCCTTGTTAGCCACGGTTGAGCCACCTTCCCCGTTTTATTTTTACATCAGTCAGGGATGTACAATTGTTGAAGTTCATCCATGTGATCTTTGAATGTTTGCCATTGCCTATCCACCGTCAACCCTTTAAGTATCATTCGCCGGTCTATTCTAGCCAATTAATGTCCCATACCATCTAAGTTCAGGACCCTAGTCTCTGAATTAACTGTGTCACACTCCATCTTAATAAAGAATTCTACCATATTATGATCACTCTTCCCCAAGGGGCCTCGCACAACAAGATTGCTAATTAGTCCTTTCTCATTACACATCACCCAGTCGAGGATGGCCAGCCCTCTAGTTGGTTCCTTGACATATTGGTCTAGAAAACCATCCCTAATACACTCCAGGAAATCCTCCTCCACCGCATTGCTACCAGTTTGGTTAGCTCAATCTATATGTAGATTAAAGTCACTCATGATAACTGCTGTACCTTTATTGCACGCATCCCTAATTTCTTGTTTGATGCTGTCCCCAACCTCACTATTACCATTTGATGGTCTGTACACAACTCCCACTAATGTTTTCTGACCTTTGGTATGCCACAGCTCCATCCATACCGATTCCACATCATCCAAGCTAATATCCTTCCTTACGATTGCGTTAATTTCCTCTTTAATCAGCAACGCTACCCCATCTCCTTTTCCTTTCTGTCTATCCTTCCTGAATGTTGAATAGCCCTGGATGTTGAGTTCCCTGCCTTGGTCACCCTGGAGCCATGTCTCCGTGATGCCAATTATATCATATTCATTAATTGCTGCCTGTGCAGTTAATTCGTCCACCTTATTACGAATACTTCTCGCATTGAGGCGCAGAGCCTTCAGGCTTGTCTTTTTAACACACTTTGCCCCTTTAGGATTTTGCTGTACTGTGGCCCTTTTTGATTTTTGCCTTGGGTTTCTCTGCCCTCTTCTTCTATCTTTTCTTCTTTCTATCTTTTGCTTCAGCCCCCCTTCTACTTCCCTCTGTCTCCCTGCATAGGTTCCCATCCCCCTGCCATATTAGTTTAACCCCTCCTCAACAGCACTAGCAGACACTCCCTCGAGGACATTGGTTCCGGTCCTGCCCAGTTGCAGACCATCCACTTTTTACTGGTCCCACCTCCCCCAGAACCGGTTCCAATGTCCCAGGAATTTGAATCCCTCCCTTCTGCATCACTCCTCAAGCCACATATTCATCTGAACTATCCTGCAATTCATAGAAACATAGAAACATAGAAAATAGGTACAGGAGTAGGCCATTCGGCCCTTCGAGCCTGCACCACTATTCAATGAGTTCATGGCTGAACATGGAATTTCAGTACCCCATTCCTGCTTTCTCGCCATACCCCTTGATCCCCCTAGTAGTAAGGACTTCATCTAACTCCTTTTTGAATATATTTAGTGAATTGGCCTCAACAACTTTCTGTGGTAGAGAATTCCACAGGTTCACCACTCTCTGTGTGAAGAAGTTTCTCCTCATCTAGGTCCAAAATGGCTTACCCCTTATCCTTAGACTGTGATCCCTGGTTCTGGACTTCCCCAACATTGGGAACATTCTTCCTGCATCTAACCTGTCTAAACCCGTCAGAATTTTAAACGTTTCTATGAGATCCCCTCTCATTCTTCTGAATTCCACGTGCTACTCTGACTAGTACGTGGCACTGGTAGCAATCCTGAGATTACTACCTTTGAGGTCCTGCTTTTTAATTTAACTCCTAGCTGCCTAAATTAAGCTTGTAGGACCTCATCCCGTTTTTTACTATATTGTTGGTACCTATATGCACCACGACAACTGGTGTTCACCCTCCCCCTCCAAAATGTCCTGCAACTGCTCCGAGACATCCTTGCCCCTTGCACCAGGGAGGCAACATACCATCCTGGAATCTCGATTGCGGCCACAGAAACGTCTATCTATTCCCCTTACAATAGAATCCCCTACCACAATAGCTCTCCCACTCTTTTTCCTGCCCTCCTGTGCAGCACAGCTACCCATGGTGCCATGGACTTGGCTGCTGCCTGCTCTCCCCTGATGAGTCTTCCCCCCGAGCAGTACCCAAAAGGTGTATCTGTTTTGGAGGGGGATGACCGCTGGGGACCCCTGTATTACCTTCCTTCCAGTGCTCTTCCTGTTGGTCTCCCATTCCCTATCTGTCTGTGTAACCTTTACCTGCGGTAAGACCAGCTCAATAAACGTGCTATTCACGGCATCCTCAGCATTGCGGATGCTCCAGAGTGAATCCACCCACAGCTGCAGTGCCACAATGTGGTCTGTCAGGAGCTGCAGCAGGATACACTTCCCACACATATAGTCGTCAGGGATACTGGAAGCATTCCTGAGTTCCCACATAGCACAGGAGGAGCATGACACGTGTCCGAGCTCTCCTGCCATGACTTAACCCCTAGATTAACTTAATTTGGCAACAATGATAAAGGTTACCTACTGATAAAGGAAAAGAAAAAGAAAAAGAAAAACTACTCACCAATCACCAGCCAATCACTTACCCCCTTGGCTGTGACGTCACCTTTCGATTTCTTTCGACTTCTTTGTTTACCTTCTGCCCCTGCACCAGGTAGCTTCTCCAACTGTTGGGCTTTTTATAGGCCTCTCCGACACCTCCTCGATCTCCCACTGCTCGAACTCCCGCCTCCGCCGACTGCTGGGCCTTTTATAGGCCTCTCCGACACCTCCTCGATCTCCCACTGCTCGAACTCCCGCCTCCACCGACTGTTGGGCTTTTTATAGGCCTCTCCGACGCCTCCCCGGACTCCCGCTGCTCGAACTCCCGCCTCTACCGACTGTTGGGCTTTTTATAGGCCTCTCCGACGCCTCCTCGATCTCCCACTGCTCGAACTCCCTCCTCCGCCAACTGTTGGGCCTTTTATAGGCCTCTCCAATGCCTCCCCAGACTGTTGGGCCTTTTATAGGCCTCTCCGACGCCTCCCCGGACTCCCGCTGCTTTGCAGGATTCCGAGATGTACAGGAACAGAAAAGGCTTCCATTCCATTAATGTGCAGCTCGTGTGTGACAACATGCATCGCATCATGTCAGTCAATGCAAGATACCCTGGCAGCACCCATGATGCATTCATCCTACGTGACAGCATTATATCTGCCATGTTTCAGCAGCAGCCAGAAGGGAAGAGCTGGCTACTGGGAGACAAAGGGTACAGCCTCACCACCTGGCTCATGACGCCCCTACGCGTAACCCGGATGGAAGCTGACCGTCAATGCAACATGGCGCACATTACGATGTGCAGCATCATCGAGAGGACCATTGGCATCATTGAAACCTGATGCCTGGACCATTCCGGAAGCTACTTGCTGCACTCCCCTGAGATTGTCGGTCAGTTCACTGTTGTGTGCTGCATGTTGCATAAATTAGCCATCATGAGGCAGCAGCCCTTGGTACTGGAAGACCCACCTGTGGTGAGAGTGGCTGATGATAACGATGTGGAAGATGCAGGTGACGAGCAGGGGGAGGAGGACGATGAGAATGAGGAAGCCATGCAAGTGCCTGAGGCTGGAGCATGACGGCGGAGGAGGGCGGGCCATTGTGCTCCTTTAACAATTGCACGAGCCTTGCGCCAGCAGCTCGTCCGTGAACGCTTTACTGATGTCTGAGGGCTCAGCGACAACTATCCCACATGGACATGTTTACTGTTTGGAGCTGTTCCATAATGTTGTGTAGTGTTAATGGAACATGATTCAGTTTTAATGTAAAAACTATTTTATTCAAAAGTTTACAATGTACGTAACTTAATTTTAATAAAATTATTCTTGTATCAAACTTTACTTTAATATCATTCTTTAAGATCACTTATAAACTTTTAAATTTACATATCTTCCAAAAAACTTTTAATTTGAGAATAGTTACAACAGTAACAATAATAACCGCAGCAGCAAAGAAAGGCTGCCCCCATCTCTCCTCCCACTTAGTCTAACACCGCCCGCTGCGCTTGCTCTTGGACTCTCCACCACCCCTGCCCGCAGGCAATGACACAGTGTTTTTGGACTTGATACCAAGCTTATTCCTTCTAACATCTTGGGTAATGCGCACATCTTGATGTTGGGGGCAGGGGGGGGGGGGTCAGGTGGTAATGTGGAAGGCCCGGCTCTTGGGGCTCTTCAAAGGCTGGTGTGGGGATTGCAGTGGGAGTGACAGTTGATTCTGTCAATGGGCACGGGGTCTGGGCGTGTTCCCTTATTGCAGCAGCTAACACACATGCCGTCCCTCATGTACCCTGACAGTGTCTCAGCGGACTGCAACAATCCCTCCCTTATGGCCAGTATTACCTCTGACATTCCCGCCCTCATGGCCAGTGCCATGGTCTTCACTACCTCTGACATTCCCTCCCTCATGGCCACTATTCCCTCACTGATGGTCCCGGCGAGTGTTGTTACTTCTCCCGACAGTCCCGCTACCTCATCACTCACCCCATTGGTGGTGTCCAGGAGTGATCGGAAAAGGTCAATGCTCTCCACACTCTGACATCATCGGTTACATCCTGCATCTCAGGAGAGCGTGGTCGAGCTCTCCTTCCCCTGGGTGTGGCTCACTGCATCCCACTGGGACCCACAGCCTGGGACAGTGGGGCCCTGGGTGTGGCTCGCTGCATCCCACTGGGACCCACAGCCTGGGACAGTGGGGCCCTGGGTGTGCCTCGCTGCACCCACCATTGGGACCTGCAACCTTGGAAGGTGTAAAACCATGGAACGTCCCACCAACACTCAAACCACTAGTCACGGAAGGGGCTGGCAACCTCCATGAGCGGCACCTCCTCCAAAGTCAGTACAACAGTAGGAGCTTCATCGAGCTCCATCCCCTCCCCCTCACCCCCATGTTCTTGGTCTAGAGGGTTGGATTGGAAGATGTTCTCCTCTTCAAGCTCATCCTCGTCTGAATTTTCTTCTGCATTGTCAGGGTTGGCCTCAAGTTCTACAAAAGATAACAGAATAGTCAAATGGTTAGCAACAGAGGAGGGGGCAGGGTTGGTGGCGTGAGTAGGCTCACACATCACAGGCCAGTCAGCAGGCTGATTTGAAGGACCATGATGAATTTGCAGGACTTACCCTCTCCCTCGAGTGTGGGCCCAGCTTGTGCAGTACTGACTGCTTTTTCCAGGCAGGACCCATCAAAGCAGCGACCCTCTCTTCCAAGGGGGTCAGTGGGTGCAGATTTGCCGGGCCTCCTCCTGTTCGAGTTCTTTCCCTTTTATTATGTGCTACCTTCCTCGGCAAAGATGAAAAAGCAACTTTTTAGAAAGGGTGTCTTTCTGCTGGGTGGGACATATACAGCTGGTCACATTTACAATTGCATTGAATAAATGAAAATATTACTTAAACACTAACTACTTGACCAAGGTCCTGCCATTTCTTTATACACTGGCTTCCAGATCTCATGGTGTTCACCATTGCGCAGTAATAGAAACATAGAAAATAGGTGCAGGAGTAGGCCATTCGGCCCTTCGAGCCTGCACCGCCATTCAATGAGTTCATGGCTGAACATGCAACTTCAGTACCCCATTCCTGCTTTCTTGCCATACCCCTTGATCCCCCGAGTAGTAAGGACTACATCTAACTCCTTTTTGAATATATTTAGTGAATTGGCCTCAACAACTTTCTGTGGTAGAGAATTACACAGGTTCACCACTCTCTGGGTGAAGAAGATTCTCCTCATCTCGGTCCTAAATGGCTTACCCCTTATCCTCAGACTGTGACCCCTGGTTCTGGTCTTCCCCAACCTTGGGAACATTCTTCCTGCATCTAACCTGTCTAAACCCGTCAGAATTTTAAACGTTTCGATGAGATCCCTTCTCATTCTTCTGAACTCCAATGAATACAAGCCCAGTTGATCCAGTCTTTCTTAATATGTCAGTCGCGCGATCCCGGGAATCAGTCTGGTGAACCTTCGCTGCACTCGCTCAATAGCAAGAATGTCCTTCCTCAAGTTAGGAGACCAAAACTGTACATAACACTCCAGGTGTGGCCTCACCAAGGCCTTGTACAACTATAGTAACACATCCCTGCCCCTGTACTCAAATCCCCTCACTATGAAGGCCAACATGCCATTTGCTTTCTTAACCGCCTGCTGTACCTGTATGCCAACCTTCAGTTACTGATGTACTATGACACCCAGGTCTCGTTGCACCTCCCCTTTTCCTAATCTGTCATCATTCAGATAATAGTCTGTCTCTCTGTTTTTACCACTAAAATGGATAACCTCACATTTATCCACATTACACTTCATCTGCCATGCATTTGCCCACTCACCTAACCTATCCAAGTCACTCTGCAGCCTCATAGCATCCTCTTCGCAGCTCACACTGCCACCCAACTTAGTGTCATCCGCAAATTTGGAGATACTACATTTAATCCCCTCGTCTAAATCATTAATGTACAATGTAAGCAGCTGGGGCCCCAGCACAGAACCTTGCAGTAACCCACTAGTCACTGCCTGCCATTCTGAAAAGTCCCCATTTACTCCTACTCTTTGCTTCCTGTCTGACAACCAGTTCTCAATCCACGTCAGCACACTACCTCCAATCCCATGTGCTTTAACTTTGCACATTAATCTCTTGTGTGGGACCTAGTCGAAAGCCTTCTGAAAGTCCAAATACACCACATCAACTGGTTCTCCCTTGTCCACTCGACTGGAAACATCCTCAAAAAATTCCAGAAGATTTGTCAAGCATGATTTCCCTTTCACAAATCCATGCTGACTTGAACCTATCATGTCACCTCTTTCCAATTCGCTGCTATGACATCCTTAATAATTGATTCCATCATTATACACACAACGATATCAGGCTGACCGGTCTATAATTCCCCGTTTTCTCTCTCCCTCCTTTTTTAAAAAGTGGGATTACATTGGCTACCCTCCACTCCATAGGAACTGATCTAGGGTCTATGGAATGTTGGAAAATGACTGTCAATGCATCCGCTATTTCCAAGGCCAGCTCCTTAAGTACTCTGGGATGCAGACCATCAGGCCCTGAGGATTTCAGAAGGGCGGTAAGAGAAGGGATAACCAGCCGTGGATAACCAAGGAAATAAAGGCGAGTATCAAATTAAAAACCAATGCGTATAAGGTGGCCAAGATTAGTGGGAAATGAGAAGATTGGGAAAATTTTAAACGACAGCAAAGAATGACGAAGAAAGCAATAAAGAAAGGAAAGATAGATTACGAAAGTAAACTTGCGCAAAACATAAAAACAGATAGTAAAAGCTTTTTACCAATATATAAAACAGAAGAGAGTGACTAAAGTAAATGCTGGACAGGCTAATGGGACTCAAGGTAGACAAGTCCCCTGCTCCTGATGAAATGCATCCCAGGGTATTAAAAGAGATGGCGGAAGTTATAGCAGATACATTCGTTATAATCTACCAAAATTCTCTGGACTCTGGGGAGGTACCATCGGATTGGAAAGCAGCTAATGTAACGCCTCTGTTTAAAAAAGGGGGCAGACAAAAGGCAGGTAACTATAGGCCGGTTAGTTTAACATCTGTGGTGGAGAAAATGCTTGAAGCTATCATTAAGGAAGAAATAGAGGGACCTCTGGATAGGAATAGTGCAATCAAGCAGACGCAGCATGGATTCATGAAGGGGAAATCATGTTTTACTAATTTACTGGAATTCTTTGAGGATATAATGAGCATGGTGGATAGAGGTGTACCGATGGATGTGGTGTATTTAGATTTCCAAAAGGCATTCGATAAGGTGCCACACAAAAGGTTACTGCAGAAGATAAAGGAACACGGAGTCAGAGGAAATGTATTAGCATGGATCGGGAATTGGCTAGCTAACAGAAAGCAGAGAGTCGGGATAAATGGGTCCTTTTCGGGTTGGAAATCGGTGGTTAGTGGTGTGCCACAGGGATCGGTGCTGAGACCACAACTGTTTACAATATCCATAGATGAACTGGAAGAGGGGACAGAGTGTAGTGTAACAAAATTTTCAGATAACATAAAGATTAGTGGGAAAGCGGGTTGTGTAGAGGACACAGAGAGTCTGCAAAGAGATTTAGATAAGTTAAGCGAATGGGCTAAGGTTTGGCAGATGGAATACAATGTCGGAAAATGTGAGGTCATCCACCTTGGGAAAAAAAAAAACAGTAAAAGGGAATATTATTTGAATGGGGAGAAATTACAACATGCTGCGGTGCAGAGGGACCTGGGGGTCCTTGTGCATGAATCCCCAAATGTTAGTTTGCAGGTGAAGCAGGTAATCAGGAAGGCGAATGGAATGTTGGCCTTCATTGTGAGAGGGATGGAGTACAAAAGCAGGGAGGTCCTGCTGCAATTGTACAGGGTATTGGTGAGGCCGCACCTGGAGTACTGCGTGCAGTTTTGGTCACCTTACTTAAGGAAGGATATACTAGCCATGCAGTGGGTACAGAGACGATTCACTAGGCTGATTCCGGAGATGAGGGGGTTACCTTATGATGATAGATTGAGTAGACTGGGTCTTTACTCGTTGGAGTTCAGAAGGATGAGGGGTGATCTTATAGAAACATTTAAAATAATGAAAGGGATAGACAAGAAAGAGGCAGAGAGGTTGTTTCCACTGGTCGGGGAGACTAGAACTAGGGGGCACAGCCTCAAAATACGGGGGAGCCAATTTAAAACCGAGTTGAGAAGGAATTTCTTCTCCCAGAGTGTTGTGAATCTGTGGAATTCTCTGCCCAAGGAAGCAGTTGAGGCTAGTTCATTGAATGTATTCAAATCACAGATAGATAGATTTTTAACCAATAAGGGAATTAAGGGTTATGGGGAGCAGGCGGGTAAGTGGAGCTGAGTCCACGGCCCGATCACCCATGATCTTTTTGAATGGCGGATCCGGCAGGCTTGAGGGGCTCGATGGCCTACTCCTGTTTCTAATTCTTATGTTCTTATATTAATCGGCCTTCAATCCCATCAATTTCCCCAACACAATTTCTCGACTAATAAGCATTTCCCTCAGTTCCTCCTTCTTACTAGACCCTCTGACCCCTTTTATATCCGGAAGGTTGTTTGTATCCTCCTTAGTGAATACCGAACCAAAGTACTTGTTCAATTGGTCTGCCATTTCTTTGTTCCCCACGATGACTTCCCCTGATTCTGACTGCCAGGGGCCTACGTTTGTCTTTACTAACCTTTTTCTCTTTACATATCTATAGAAGCTTTTGCAGTCCATTTGAATGTTCCCTGCAAGCTTCCTCTCGTACTCTATTTTCCTTGCCCTAATCAAACCCTTTGTCCTCCTCAGCTGAGTTCTAAATTTCTCTCAGACTCCAGGTTCGCTGCTATTTCTGGCCACTTCCTTGGCTTTAATACTATCCCTGATTTCCCTTGATAGCCACAGTTGAGCCATCTTCCCTTTTTTATTTTTACGCCAGACAGGGATGTACAATTGTTGTAGTTCATCCATGCGGTCTCTAAATGTCTGCCATTGCCCATCCACTGTCAACCCCTTAAGTATCATTCGCCAATCTATCCTAGCCAATTCACGCCTCATACCTTCAAAGTTACCCTTCTTTAAGCTCTGGACCATGGTCTCTGAATTAACTGTTTCATTCTCCATCCTAATGTAGAATTCCACCATATTATGATCACTCTTCCCCAAGGGGCCTCGCACAACGAGATTGCTAATTAATCTTCTCTCATTACACAACACCCAGTCTAAGATGGCCTCCCCCCTAGTTGGTTCCTCGACATATTGGACTGGAAAACCATCCCTTATGCACTCCAGGAAATCCTCCTCCACTGTATTGTTTCCAGTTTGGTTAGCCCAATCTATATGCATATTAAAGTCACCCATGATAACTGCTGCACCTTTATTGCATGCACGCCTAATTTCCTGTTTGATGCCCTCCCCAACATCACCACTACTGTGTGGAGGTCTGTACACAACTCCCACTAGCGATTTCTGCCCTTTGGTATTCCGTAGCTCCACCCATACCGATTCCACATCATCCAAGCTAATGTCTTTCCTTACAATTGCATTAATTTCTCTTGATCCAACAACGCCACCCCGCCTCCTTTTCCTTTCTGTCTATCCTTCCTAAATGTTGAATACCCTTGGATGTTGAGTTCCCAGCCTTGGTCACCCTGGAGCCATGTCTCCGTGATGCCAACCACATCGTATCCGTTAACTGCTATCTGCACAGTTAATTCGTCCACCTTATTCCGAATACTCCTCGCATTGAGGCACGGAGCCTTCAGGCTTGCCTTTTTAACACGCTTTGAAGCTTTAGAATTTTGCTGTAAAGTGGCCGTTTTTGTTTTTTGCCTTGGGTTTCTCTGCCCTCCGCTTTTACTCATCTCCTTTCTGTCTTTTACTTCTGTCTCCATTTTGTTTCCCTCTGTTTTTTAACCAATAAGGGAATTAAGGGTTACGGGGAGAGGGCGGGTAAGTGGAGCTGAGTCCACGGCCCGATCAGCCATGATCTTATTGAATGGCGGAGCAGGCTCGAGGGGCTAGATGGCCTACTCCTGTGCCTAATTCTTATGTTCTGTTTCCCTGCATTGGTTCCCATCCCCCTGCCATATTAGTTTAATTCCTCCCCAACAGCACTAGCAAACACTCCCCCTAGGACATTGGTTCCGGTCCTGCCCAGGTGCAGACCGTCCGGTTTGTACTGGTCCCACGTCCCCCAGAACCGGTTCCAATGCCCCAGGAATTTAAATCCCTCCCTGCTGCACCACTGCTCAAGCCACGTATTCATCTGAGCTATCCTGCGATTCCTACTCTGACTAGCACGTGGCACTGGTAGCAATCCTGAGATTACTACTTTTGAGGTCCTACTTTTTAATTTAACTCTTAGCTCCCTAAATTCGTCTCATAGGACCTCATTCCGTTTTTTACCTATGTCGTTGACACCTATATGCACCACGACAACTGGCTGTTCACCATCCCTTTTCAGAATGTCCTGCACCCGCTCGGAGACATCCTTGACCCTTGCACCAGGGAGACAACATACCATCCTGGAGTCTCGGTTGCGGCCACAGAAACGCCTATCTATTCCCCTTACAATCGAATCCCCTATCACTATTGCTCTCCCACTCTTTTTCCTGCCCTCCTGTGCAGCAGAGCCAGCCACGGTGCCATGAACCTGGCTGCTGCTGCTCTCCCCTGATGAGTCATCCCCCTCAACAGTACTCAAAGCGGTGTATCTGTTTTGCAGGGGGATGATCGCAGGGGACCCCTGCACTATCTTCCTTGCACTACTCTTCCTGTAGGTCTTCCATTCCATATCTGGCTGTGTACCCTTTACCTGCGGTAAGGCCAACTCACTAAACGTGCTATTCACATCATTCTCAGCATTGTGCATGCTCCAGAGTGAATCCACCTGCAGCTCCAGTGCTGCAATGCGGTTCGTCAGGAGCTGGAGGCGGATACACTTCCCGCACACGTAGTCGTCAGGGACATTGGAAACGTCCCTGACTTCCCACATAGTACAGGAGGAGCATAACACGTGTCCAAGCTCTCCTGCCATGACTTAACCCCTAGATTAACTTAATTTGGCAACAAGAATGCTAAAGGTTACTTACTGAAATAGAAAAGAAAAAGAAAAGCTACTTACCAATCACCAGCCAATCTCTTACCCCTTTGGCTGTGACGTCACCTTTCGATTTCTTTCTACTTCTTTTTTGCCTTCTGTCTCCGCAGCAGCTGCACAAGCTGGGCCTTTATAGGCCTCTCCGCGCATCCTAGACTCGGGCTGCTCGAACTGCCAGTCCTCCTCCAACGTTGGGCCTTTTATAGGCCTCTCACGCACCCCGGACTTGCGCTGCTCAAACTGCCTATACTTCAATAAAAGCTTCATTGGCCGGGAAGCGAACCCAGGCCACCTGCCTGGTAGGCGAGAATTCTACCCCTGAAGCACCAATGCTTACAGTGAAGCACCAATGCTTACAGATCTTCTGCAACTTGGCTCCAGTGTTTCTTCATTTCTTTTTGGTGGAACTTTTGTGTGACCTCTGCTGGTATCCAGCTCGTGCCATCTGTTCTCAATCACAGTAACTAGTGCCTCCTCTTCTTCCTGCAAGAAATTCTTGGTCCTTGGTCTGCATTGCATCTTGTATTGCTCCAGCTGTGATTTTTCCAATGCTCTCACACAGCACTCCTCACACACACACAACTGGCTCTTTAAAAATGGCCAATTTCTAAATCCGCAGAAAGTGCAGCTTCGTTTTTTAGCACAAGCAGCAGGCTCCACCCCCCGAGGCAAATGGACACGCTGCATGGCGCCAAATTCGAATTATACATCGGGAAAAGTTTGGCAGAATATTTCTGCCGCATTTCTGGCCTAGAAAACCCGGCGTAACTCTGGCAATACGCCAGAAAAAGGGCTTGGGGAAAATTGAGCCCATTATGTTTTCTACTTGCACAGGAGGAGCAGAAACCTGTCCAGCCCTTTGGAGCATCCGCTGACGTGCTTCAGATGCTGATTTCTGAAGGAGATTCCAATGAAGAGGAAGAGTACGTTCGTCTTGATGACCTTCCTCAAGCTGTTGTGGTGGCTGTGGGGTGGGGACGGGGTTGGAGTTCACAACATGTGCAGGAGGTGGTTGAGGAGGAGACTCTATTCTACCTGCAGTCACCTCTTCCTCGTCAGAATCCATTTTCTCTGGCTTCCGATGGGAGGAAGTAGCAGGACCAAGCGGTGTGCGGCAGCGTACACCGAGTGTTCCAGCCCCTGTGCCGAATCTGCGGAGGTTGATCCGACAGGGCAGATCTGCTCCACGACAGGCAGACGTCAACCTGGACATGGGCGAGAGCAAGCGTCGACATAGGTCGAGAGCTCCTCCAGGCCATTGGTGGCATAGCCAGGAACATCGCCACACAATCCGCCCGTCAAACAGCGGACATGGCAGAGCTGATTGTGGCAAACTGCCGATTCCATCGATGCCATGCGGCAATCGATGGAATTGGCATGTGGCACTGCATCCCAAGGTGTCATACCACTGATGGTGACAGCATCCGAGAGACGGGAGGAATTAATTGCTTCCGACTCTGAAGCCGGGTCTTCAGAACCCCAAGCTTTTCCAGAACCCCCACACATGGCACTGCCATTGTCACCTCAACAGCAGCAGTGACCGAGGCGCCCTGCTGCACAATGCTGTGGTCCCAACCCGGGTAGGGTAACGGGAAGAGGAAAGTGAAGATAAAGACCGGGGGGGTGGGAGTGGGGCGGCGGGGGAAGGGCGGTGGGAATGGTGGTCGCATGTAGAATTTTTGCTGGGGTGGGGGGGGGGGGGGGGTCTTTATAGTTGTTACTCAAAAATTGTTGCTGGTTGAGGGGTGTTGGTAGTTTTTACTGTTTGTTGTTTGGTTAGGCAACAGGATTGTTTGGCCTAACCATCAGCCTTAGTAAAACCGAGGTTCTCTATCAGCCTGCCCCTGGCACCACAGCACCTGCTCCCACAATCTTCATCGGCAGTACACAACTAAAGTCAGTGGACAGCTTCAAGTACCTTGGCAGCACCATATCAAGTGATGGGTCCTTGGACAAGGAGATTGATGCAAGGATCTGTAAAGCCAGCCAGGCACTTGGTCGTTTGCGCACCAAGGTGTTGAGTCACCACCACATCCGACTGTCAACTAAACTGTTGGTGTATAGAGCAGTCGTTCTCTCATCTCTCCTTTATGGATGTGAGACCTGGACACCCTACAGGCGTCATATCACAAAGTTGGAAGCTTTCCACATGCGCAGTCTCAGATCTATACACCACATACGCTGGCAAGACCGGGTGTCAAACTTTGAGGTTCTGGAGAGAGCACAATCAACTAGCATCGAGGTGATGATCATGTGAGCCCAGTTCTGGTGGGCTGGACATGTCATCTGCATGGATGAGTCAAGGATCCCTCGTCAGCTTCTTCACGGCAAGCTCTGTGAAGGCCGAAGACACCAGGGGCGCCCCCCACAAGCACTACAAAGATTTGCATCAAGATTAATCTCCAGTACTGTGGCATCCGACCAAAGGACCTCGAGAATACAGCAGCTAATAAAATCCAGTGGCGAACCCTCACGAGGACTGCCTGCCAGGCCTTCGAAGAAAGCCGATGTCAATGCCTGCGGGACACTAGAGTTAGATGACATCAGGTGGCAGTACTGTCAGCATCAGGCACATCGAACTTCCCTTGTCCGACGTGCAAGAGACTATGTGTATCCAGAATTGGCCTATACAGCCACTTGAAGACACATGCCATTGATGATTAGCACAACAACGTCTTTGTTGGATGCGACAGACTACCAATATATGTTTGGTTTGTTATAGTTCTAAGAAAACAAAAATTATTTATTTTATTTTAAATCTTAAAAACTTGTTCAAAATTTCAAATGTTATTGAAAAAAAAGTTATTCAACTGAATCATTCTTGTGCAGTCTCACTCACTTTTAGAAAGTGAGGGGTAACAATCATTGTCAGCGTTGCATACAATGGCCAAGCAAGGGTGAAACATAACTTTCACCATTTAAGCAAAGCGTTCATTTATGACATGCTGACGTAGCAGTTTTGCAGTTACTAAGGCACCACGAGGCTTCCCCTGCGATGGTGGGGGGTTGGGGGGGGGCAGGGGCGTGGTGGTATGGGTTCATCGCCAGGCTCCTCGACGTCCTCATCCCCTCTCCCCTGAAGTAGTCCTACAGTCCCATGTGGCAATTCCTGTCCCTTCATCATGGCGCAGTTGTGCAACATGCAACACACCACAATGAACTCAGTGACCTGCTTAGGGTGGTATTGCAGGTTACCTTCAGCACTCCAATTCTCTTCTCAATGATATTGTGTGTGGCTATATGGCTTTTGTTGTAGTGTTTCTCGGCTTCTGTCTGAGGCTTCCGGAGGCAGGTCATGAGCCAGGTGGCTCTTAAACAGGTCAGAGAAAGTGCTTTCACGCAAGATGTGCGCATCATGGATGCTCCCTGGAAAATTGGAATTTACTGCCTTTAAAGGTGCCCGCTGGGCGTTGTGCGTACAGTCTATAGGGAAGTTTGCTATTCTTGAAAAACCCAAAGGCCTCTCACTCTGTGCCTCCCTGGTCATTGTGAAGTTTATAAAGTCCATCCTGCGTGCGTAAAGTGCTTCAGTCACCTGGCGAATGCAGTGATGTGTGGCGTGCTGAGAGATGCAGCATATGTCGCCAGCTGATGCCTGAAAGGAGCCCGATGCATAGAAGTACCGCAGTAACCTTAACCTCAATGGTCAGTGCGGTCCTGATGGTGCTGGTAGGCTGCAGGTCTCCCTTAAGCAGCTGGCATATCTCACTGATGACCTCTTTTCGGAAGCGCAGCCTTCTAGCGTACTGTGTATCGGACAGGTGCAGATATGAACGCTGCTCCCTGCAAATTTGTTGGGAGTAAGGCCTCCTTCTCCTCAGAAGTCTGCGACCACTTTGATTGAAGAGCATTATGTGCCCAATGAATCTTCTTCCAGCTCTATTCCGCAGTATGCAAGTAGTTAGCAATATTGGCACAGAAATTACAGCCCCATTCCTTTTAATGTCGTAAAATATCCTCAAAATTTTTCAAATGTCCTCAAACAACCACAAATGTACTTTAAATTGACCACTATGTGCTCAGATAATCTTCAATTTATTCAAACACCCGTAAAAACTCCTAACAAATAACTTTTATGCTCCCACCAACTTCAAACAGCCTTTCCTCAAGTTCCTCCGATTTAAAAAATGCCGTCCATACCACTGGGTTAAGGTCAGGTAAGTGATGCGTTTTCTGGGTGGTAAAAATGGGTGATTTGCTGAATTTACCGCCGGCAGTATTTTTGGGTGGTTCATGAGAAATGATGTCAGAATCAATAAGAAAAATGTGCGGGCGGTATCATTTACCACCAGCAGTTAATTGACAATCGAATTTACCGCCGGCGATAAATGGGCGGTAATTTCCACTTTGAACGTCATTTGGACGGTAAACTGTTTCCCAGCGGTAATTGGGCGGTATGTTGCTGAATTTCCGGCCCTAGAAATTTATTGTATAGAAGGAGGCCATTTCGGCCCATCGTGTATGCGCGGCCGACCAAGAGCTATCCAGCCTAATCCCACTTTCCAGCTCTTGGTCTGTAGCCCTGTAGGTTACTGCACTTGAAGTGCATATCCAAGTATCTTTTAAATGTGGTGAGGGTTTCCGCCTCGCTTTAAGGCAGTGAGTTCCAAAGCCCCGCCACCCTCTGGTTGAAGACATTTCTCCTCCTCTAAACCTCCCCAAATGACTTTAATTCGATGCCCCCTGGTTGTTGACCCCTCTGCTAAGGAAAACAGGTCCTTCCTATCCACTCTCTCCAGGCCCCTCATAATTTTATACACTTCAGCCTCCTCTGTTCCAAAGAAAATAGACCCAGCATTTCCAATTTTTCCTCAGCCAAAATTCTCCAGTCCAGGCAACATTCTTGTAAATCTCCTCTGCACCCTTTCCTTTCCTTTAATGTGGTGACCAGAACTGCCGCAGTACTCCAGCTGCGATCTAACCAGTGTTTTATACAGTTCAAGCATAACTTCCTTGCTCTTGTATTCCATGCCTCGACTAATAAAGGCAAGTATTCCATATGCCTTCTTAACCATCTTATCTACCTGGTCTGCTACCTTCAGGGATCTGTGGACCTGCACTCCAAGGTCCCTTTGTTCTTCTACACTTTTCAGTGTCGTACCATTTAATATGTATTCGCTTGCCTTGTTAGACCTCCCCAAATGCATTACTTCACAATTATCCGGATTGAATTCCATTTACCACTGTTCTGTCCACCTAACCAGTTCATTGATATCTTCCTGCAGTCCACAGCTTTCTTCATTGTCAACCACGCAGCCTATTTTAGTGTAATCTGCAAACTTCTTAATCCAACCCCCAACATTCAAGTCCAAATCATTGAAATATACCACAAAAAGCAAGGGATCCAGCACTGAGCCCTGTGGATACAGCCTTTCAGTCACAAAAACACCCATCAACCATTATCCTTTGCTTCCTGCTTCTGAGCCAATTTTGGATCCAACTTGCCACTTTGCCCTGGATCCCATTGGCTATTACTTTTGTGACCAGTCTGCCATGTGGGACTTCATCAAAAGCTTTGCTAAAATCCATATACACTACATCAAACGCACTGCCCTCATCACCCTCCTGGTTACCTTCGCGAAAAATTCAATCAAGTTAGACATGACCTTAACAAATCCATGCTGACTGTCCTTGATTAATCCATGTCTTTCCAAATGAAGATTTATCTTGTCCCTCAGGATTTGTCCCAATAATTTTCCCACCACTGAGGTTAGGCTGACTGGCCTGTAATTACTCGGTCTATCCCTTTCTAAACAAAGGTACATTAGCAGTCCTCCAGTCCTCTGGCACCGCACCTGTAGCCAGAGAGGACTGGAAAGTGATTGCCAGAGTCTCTGCTAGTTCCTCTTTTGTTTCTTGTAACAGCCTGGAATATATTTCATCCAGGCCTGGGGATTTATCCACTTTCAAAGCGGCTAAGCCCCTTAATACTTTCTCTCTCACTATATTTATCTCGTCTAATATTTCACACTCCTCCTCCATCATTGCAAAGTCTGCCTCGCCCCTCTCTTTTTTGAAAACAGATGCAAAGTATTCATTAAGAATCATACACACATCTTCTGCCTCCATACAGATTTTCTTTATAGTCTCTAATAGGTCCTACTCTTACTCTACTTATCCTCTTGTACGTAATGTATTTATAAAACATCTTTAGGTTTTCCCTGATTTTACTTGCCAACATTCTTTCATGCTCTCTCTTTGCTTTCCTGATATCTTTTTAAAATTGCATACCTGCACTTCTTATACTCCTCTAGAGTTTCTGCAGTATTGAGTTCTTGGTATCCGTCATAAACTTCCTTAAAAAAAAATCTTACCCTTGACATCCAGGGGGCTCTAGATTTGTTAGCCCCACCATTTTTTTTTTAAAAAAGGTACTTGGTTAGAACTTGATCTCATCACGAACTGTAGGAAACAAATCTCAGGAGCAACAATTTTCATTAAGTTGGCATCACTGCAGTTTATTAACAGTTACTTCAGTACCACACACATCACAACTCAGCACATCTTTACAAGTCAAACCTTCCACACAGCTGTACACTCTGAAATCTAGCAATAATCAGAGACTTAAATGAAAGGATAGGAAAAAGAAAATCAAGATTCTAATGGAAAAAAAAAAGCTATTTATACCAATCAGGTTTACAACTCTCCCATCCTTCTTGTTGGTGTAAACATATTCACATTTCCAACATTATTTTCATTGATATTACTACCAATACATTTACAAACTAAAATACATATGTACAGTCTCCATTGTTTATACGTACAATTTCAAGCCACTGGAAAAGTAAATGGCATCTATATCTATATTAAATTACTCAACACCCATTTCAAGTGTTCTGCAAAAAACATTAGCACCTTGTATTGACAAAATGTGCATATTAAAAATACCATAATTACAAAGTAAAATACAAAACAGAAGGTCACTTGATTTATCAAGTACAATACATAATACATTCCATAACATATACTGCAAATGGTAATCTAGGGTGTAATGGTAAGAGAAAATACAACCGAATCTGTAGGAGGGGGAAGCTTAAATAACCTAAACACAACTAATGCATTGGCTTCTTTAATGAAGAAGGCAGTTAGTATGGAGAATTGTCTTATAATTAAGGATTGAAATGATTTTCTCTCCTCGAATTCTGCTGCACATCACGTTATTTAAGTGAGAAATATCAATTTACCAAAGGGAACTGATTTATTAAGGCAAGCTGTCCTTAACTGTTAACTCAGTGGTATATTGGGGTGAATTATGTCAAGATAGCATCCACAATCTTTGCATCGAACTGTCACACATCTGTTTAAAGTGTACAAATATCTCATGTCAACAATTTGGGAAGACTGGATGCGTTCGAGACTAGGTTATCATATTTAATAGTATTCAAGTGTCAAGGAAAAACTACTGAAAAAGCCCAAACTGTGCTTTAAAGGAGGATTTGCGAGGTGAAAGAAATTATATTTTTCTGTCAAAATCTTATTTAGCTCAAAACATGGATTTCGGTTGATGTAGCCTTGCTTCTCAGCTGGTAAATGGTAAGACTGTATTACCAATAATGATCTGTGCAATTGTCTTGCATATTACACCATCTGCTGTCCACTCATCGCTAATTCCTTAAAGGCAAGCAAAAATGTTGCTAGATTTGCAATCTCAATACCCCAAACCACTAAATAAAATCTGCTAAAATAACTAGAGAAATGGTTCTAAAATGTGATTATCTGTGCAAAATATAAAATTAATGGATACACGAATGCAGCATTAATGTGTATAGTTAAATACAACAGTAAAACAAATGTGCAAACAAGGTCATCGTATCAAAGCTATACTACAGTGATGTTTGCTCGAAAGCAAACCATAGGAGCAACTGTCATTCTCTGGGGATTGACACAGACTCCGTTTAAAAAATAAATCTCACAACACACCTTCAGTCATGTTGCAAGCAAGCTTTTAAAAATGATTACACCTTTTGATACAGCTTAGCGATGAGGTTTTGAAATACAATTGGTGTAGGTTCATCCCCAAAAGAGGCTGTCCATTAAGCAGGCTAAAGGCAAGTGTGGAGCCAAATGTGAATGCTTACATAATCTGAAAAAATAAAATTAAGAGTGGCGGAAAAATTGAAGTACAGAATGAAAGTGTAGCACTTTTATGGAACTTTGCATTTACTTGCAAGCACACAATTTTCAAAATACTTTGTTTCTAGCGCCAATCCACATTCACAAATTGATTACTGAATATAGCTACTTAGTTGTGAAATGGGCAGAGGTGCAGCTATTGTACTGTGTGTCAGGCGTAAAGTCTAGTTTAATGCAAGGTACTGATATGAAAAAACCTGCGTTAAGGGGAAGGATGCCATGTGAAGGTTGTCGCAAGTTTAAAAAAATCAAGCCCTCTTTCAAGATCGCATAGCTTCAATGCCACATTTCATGTTTGATCAGCACATCTATTTTTGCAGCACTTTAGTGCAATGAAGTTGCAACTCAAGTCACTTTTTCAGAAAAGAATAATTCCAGAATATCAACTTGACCTTGTGGTGTGATGGTACATTAACACTTGGAATCCTAATTTCTTAGGCAAATGCAGACCAACCATTTCAGTTTAGTATGAAAATTCTCCCAGTAAGAATGTGTTTCCAACTAACATTAGTGATGTGCTAACACGTTAGAACTGGTTACTGTGTATGCTACTAGAGCGTTGATTTTTAGAAATAAACTAGCCAACATCATTACTGTCATCTAACAGTTCATGTGACTCAAAGATAGATTTGCTACAAGTTTGCATTGAACATTAAATATGAAAGATTCTGAATTTAACTTTTTTCAAATGCACATCAGGTCAAACCACTCTATCCATCCCAAGCAGATCACCAACATAAACTTAAACAGCTTTTACACAAATAATTCCAATTTTACAAAGCTGCAGATCATCGATGATACTACTGTTCCGAAGGTGTGGACTATGTGTTACCAGCACTCACAACTAAACACAAAAGGAGGGTGATGCCATTTACAAATACACAGAATTGTCAACAGATTGCGATTGAGTTAATTATTCAAGATTGTGAATATTAAGGCAATACAATGCAAAAGAAAATCCATTTCATCTGCAATATGACACCATTCCAATGCGTATCACATCAGATGCAAGTAATTCAAACTGATTAACAAAACACACTAGTTGGAGTAGACGATGAGTATGAACAGCAAAACACACTAAAGGGAGCGGAGGGAGAGAGTCTAAATAGCAAAACATGGTAACAACTTTCAAACTACCCAAAACAGCAATAGGCTTATACACTACAAATAGCTAACATGGATAGTTAGAGGTGTATGTGGACTAACATCAACTCTGGCACATGCGGAATGGCACAGCCACGGGTGGATATACAAACCTGAACGAGACCACCACATTCTTCCCTCCCTCCCCCAAAAAACATCTAATTCATTTGATAATCTCCTTCTGAACAAACCATCCACCAGGCTCTCGTTTCCCATTATGCAGTGGGATATCAAATCTAGTTGAGTGCACAGGTAAACAGTCAGCCGGAATCAAACAATTAGCACACAACATCACAGGATCTGCTACATAACGCTCACCTGACATCGGAGATAATCTGCACACTCACAAAAAAACATACATTGCATTAATTTTCAGAAAATTATATACCACGCTCTCGGTTACCTTTTAGTTTGGCTTTAGAACTGCTGAATAAATTTCATTTTACTTCTGAAAAATTGCAATATTATTCTGCAGTGATGACATATTAAGCCTCAGGTTTAAATATATTTCAGCACAGCTTTTAGACGTTAATTTGAGAATTAATATTCTCAAAAATGATAAAATGCAGAATTACAAAGATATAATTTAATTCTGGGGTTCCAAAGACATCCATAAAGTACTCTGGTCTCACACTTGTTGGGTTTTGTCATCTGAATCATGCTCCCAGAGTAAGTTAGTCTTGCTACACACAACCATCTAAAATTCTATTCATAAAGCTAACAGAATCTCAGAATTCAGAAAGCTTTATAAAGTAAGTTGTGTTTTTTGTCATATATAAATATGCAACACTTTTCAATCGGGTTCCACCTGAAAATTTCAGGCCAGGTTTTGTTCCACATCACCATTTCAAAGAGGATAATCAACCAGTATGCAGTGCATCAGTCTGTATTCTTCTGTAACTTATTCCGTTTTGTCTGCGCTGCATATTAGCCAATGTTGGGACTACTTTTAGCAGTGCTAGGATGGCACTAGTTATCTAATAAAGAATCTTACTTTATACATATCAGCCATTAACCAGATTTTTAAGCAACAGGCAAACATTAAGTTTTTTTTCATGTGAACTATATACAAACGTCAAAAATTAAACTCGGGTCTTATGAAAGTGCAAAACTTCAATGGATACCCAAAATTGCTATCAGAACGGACAGACCAATCGTCAAAGCTGGGCAAACGAAACTGTTACTTTAACCGCCATATCCATGCAAATTACCTGTCCCATAAGAACTCCAGCTTATTTTCAACATGTGATTTAGATGTTAATCAACATGCAAATAAACAGCGTTATGTACTATTGTGAGCTATTGAGTTTTACATTGATGATCTGGAGTGAAGCTGCAGTACCACTTGTTTTGCAGAATTTTTATTTGTTGCCCCACATTAAGCAACTTAAGTCTCTTTACAAACAGACCACCCACCTTTTTGCCTTTTGTGTGGGGGCAGTATGTTTCAAGCACTGCAGTTTTGGTGAGATATACTGGCCAGCTATAAAGAGACAGCTCAGTCCCAAGCGGATTAAGACACAGACCATCTCTTCCAGGACTTGAATTAACCATGGAGGTAACCACCGCGATCAAGTTTAGAAAGAGTGCAGAGGTACTTAAAAAAAAAAGTTCTACAATGCTCCCAACCAACAATACTTCAAAAGCTCCAGTACAGTTGAAAAATGAGGCGAGAGAGAATAAGTAAAAACAGCAAATCCATTGTAGCCCAAGGCTAACGAGCATTCTTTGAAAGGGAAGGACAATTTACAACGCACAGCTATGGGGTCTTGTGGTAAAATCAACGTTTCTTTCTTGATGGGGAAAAAAAAAGAATTATAAACTGAAATACCAGTTTTATTTTTAAAGTTTCTCTCAAATAAATATTGTAACAGTCACTTAGAAAGGCATTCATCATTCAGAGCCTTGGGTGCAAGTTCACTTTGGTGCGAAGGTTTGGCTTGGACTATGACTTCTGTTCACTCGCTGTTATCTGCTGTGTCGGACTTTCTGGCTTCAAGATCTGGTATGTGATGAGGTATTCTGGATATGCCTGGGTAAATATGTGCAAGTGTTAAAATGGCTTAAATGCAAAGGACAACGAGACAGGAATACTGAACAAACAGCAACATGAAACCTGATATTTGATTAGTGGAATCTTGGGCTGTATTTCCCAAAGAATGCTTTCAAGTCTGCCAGACAAACATAATGTTTAAATATATGCCTGTAAGGATTTTTCTTTGAGGCTACATTACAATCCCAAAAAGTCCCATTATCCCTCTGCCTCCCCAGGCCACCTAACTACTGCAACAAGAAAGTGGGCGGGTATGATTATCCTTATGCGTCTCTGGAGCTGGCACCATTTTGCACACAGCAAAGCCCCACAAACAGCAGTAAGTTCAATGAGCACTTAAGTCTTATTTCTATTAACTGAGGGATAAATGCTGACTAGGGCACCAGAATTCCCAACTTTTCTTTGATTATTGCCATGAGGTTTTTAACATTCACAAAACATTTTACATCTCATCCAAAGAACAGCACTTCTGACAACGCGTCTGAAATGCCAGCCCTGATTAGGTGCCCAAGTCCTGGAGTGAACCCACAATCTCTTGACTCAGAATTTTCAGATTAGACAGATTTTTGAGCAATAAGGGAGTCAAGGTTATGAGGAGGGGGCAGGGAAGTGGAGCTGAGGCCAAGATCAGATCAACCATGATCTTACTGAATGGCGGAGCAGGCTTGAGGGGCCAAATGACCTACTCCTGCTCCTATTTCTTATGTTCTTAATTAAGAGTGCTACCGAGCTGACATTTTGTAATTGCTGGTCAGGCCCAAACGTTATTAAACTGTGGTGCCACATCAGGATTGACCGGTGTTCCAAAACAGGTAACTAATTGGGAGTACATTTTAAAATAATTGTTTAATTGAATATTTGAAAACTTGACCAAGATGGCTACTGTATAACACCTAACTCCTAAAGGGATAGCATCCATGAGAGCAATTAGGGATGGGTAATAAATGCTTGCCTTGCCAGCGACGCCCACATCCCAGGAATGAATAAAAAAAGGTGATTTTTTTTCCTTTGATTCGAAGGCAGAGTATTCGCATGTAAGTGGAGGCTGAAATAATTAGGTCGATTACACTTTCATCAATTTGTATCTCAACTGAACTAGTCAGAAAATATTCTTTAATGTTCAGCTATATACTTTACTTAAAACTTACTGCATCCTCAAAGACACTGAAGTTTAATTTCAACTTCAGCGTCACTGTACAATGACAACTGGTGAGTTTCTCATGTGATAATTAAAGCAACATTAATGTTGAGATCAAACCATTAAGGTCTGTGAAAGTATGAAGTTTTCAGTGTACCAAAACCTGGTTGGATCACAATTAAAGCACAAAACTATTACACTAAAACTCATACAATGGGCAGAGGTCAGTGTCCTACCTCAAGATAAGCAGAGGTCAAATTAAATTACCTCATGAGATAGCTATGGTCACATTAAACTACCTTACGAGATGAGTTAAAGTCACATTAAACTATCTCACGAGATGGGCTATGGTCACATTAAACGACCTCACAAGATGGGTTAAAGCAGTGATGGACAAAATATAGCCCCGGGGGCCGTATCCGTCCGCCAATTCATTCTATCCGGCCCGCTGGACGGGATAGAAATAGAAGGCGAGCCAGAGCTCGAGCTGCAAATCTGAGTGGAGTCATGGCTGCTCATCTCTGGCACTACGTCTTTTCTCTCCCAGTGCCCAGAGTGTGACGGCAGGGCGGGGGGAAAAGAGAGGTGGTTCTCATCATTGTCTTAGACCCGGGAGTGGATCCTGGAGCACAAGGACTCCTGGTAATGGCACTCAATTGTCGGTCAGGCCCTGCGAAACCTGGGGCTCCAGTATTCAGCACACTAAAAAGAGAACAGCTCACGCATCAGAGGCCCCACAGACTTGAGCCGCTCTGCCAAACAGCCACGTAGACTTTCAGTACAACATATAATCGATCGATCAAACATTTCATTCATTTAGTTGTGAAAGATTTTACTGTTTTACATGATATTGTGTGTACTTAAGATAGTATCTGATTACTATTTGAATTTATGTTTATGAATTATTGGGAGACTAGACGTGGGAGTGATGATCAACACTATGAGTTGGCCTGTTTCAAATTTACCAATTTAACACTTTGCTCTCACCAATGACTGTTAGTGGGGATATTAATTCTTGCACAATTATTCACTCATTTTAGTATTATCGCATTTAATTAGCATAGTGGAGGCATAACTAAATGGACCCGGGTATATGGAACATTGCATTCACTTTTTAATTTAAGCCCCTTTCCCCCATACCATAAACAACTTAAGTTTATTGTCATGACTGGAAGAGGGTTATAGAGATTTGTGTCATTGGCCAGTCCCAGTAATAAATAGCACTTGGAGAAGAAATGTGTATTATAATTCACATTCTGAAATGAAAGCCCGCAAACTCTATAAGCGTCTTGGCTTTTCTCAGGAGCGATAGCACGTTGACAATGAACAGGCCCAATGTGATGGCTGATAGAAATCAGTTTCGAGTCACTTAATTATTTCTTAGCGAGGTTTCAAAAGGCACCAAAGTAGCACTTTCATGTGCAATTTTTAAAGGTTGTATAAATGATTTTATCCTTGATTGTGCCTTATACCTGGTTTATAATTGCCAGTAGAAGCAGAATCGATCTCTAATTTTCCACTATAATAACGAATTTAGACCATTGCAACAAACAGACCATGCTCTTTTCAATGTGACTCGTAAACCTGTATCATGTTCATTAGCATGTTAATCAGTGTTGTTATTAAGTGTGAAAATGACAGGAAGGTTTCTTTACACAATAAATGCCATAACAAATTTTAACACAATTCATTTTGTGCGTATGTGGCCCTCAACAGCTCACCCAAACATGTTAAGTGGCCCTCCAGCCCAAATAATTGCCCACCCCTAGACTAAAGTCACATTAAACTACCACACGAGATGGGCTACGGTTACATTAAACTAATCAGGTAAATGGTTAATATATTGTTTATCAGGAAGAGCTTTCAGCTTACATGATTGTGCTGACCCATTGTTGATAATCTTCTAGTAACTGAATCTTAACATTGCATGTTTCTCATTCATTTCTAGAGTTGAAGAGTATAAAATCCCCAGATAGTTCAGTACCTGTTCTCCTCTGTAGATGACATATTCTGCGTAAGCAAGTCCATTGACACTCGGCCTCCCAATCACAGAATGATGCCCTGGTGGGGCATGAGCCATCTTCATTGCACTGAACTGCAGGAATGACTTCCCAAGTGTAACTCTACAGAAGAGCATTTGTCTGCAATCAAAATAAACATATTGCCTTGTGAACTAAACTTTACATTATCCTTCAAACTTGGGAAAATGTGAGGCAGACCAAGTTTATTAAGTCACTTGAGCATCCATGACAGATTCAGACATTATACTGCATACATTATATTCATAATGATTAAATATATGCATATCTCGATTTGATGCAAACAGAAGGTTGGGAGCCGTTATGATACAGGACTAAACGAACCCATATATACACAAAGCATATTAAAATGTAAACCAAGACATGGGGGTTCTGAAGTGGGTATTTTTAATCTAGATTGGGGGGGGGAGGGGCGAAGGGAGGGAATGATGGGGAAGAACACCACATAATATCCCAGTATCTCCTCCAAGTGTCCAGTTATCAAGTGTGTGCCTAGACTGTGAGTGCCTGCAGAGTTTGACTGGGGTGTGCATCAAAGCCGAGCCCAATCCCAACATTTGCATTCCAACAGAGATAGCAGTTAGGAGCAGGAACCCAAGCTGATGTTTCCCTTTCTCTGCAGACCAGGGATTGATCCCTTGATCTAGCTGGTTTGTCACAGCACAGAATGCAGTTATCCACAACACCAATGGAAAAGCCTTCAAGTTGACTTTGCAGAATCTGAAGTCCAATTAGTACTGTAAATAACCAGAATTCAGCAAATAAAAACAGAAACTGCTGGAAATACACAGCAGGTCAGTCAACATCTGAAAAGTAAAGGGACAGGCTAAAATTTTGGGTATAGACCAGATCGGTGATCTCCTTTATAAGGCTGATGGTGGGGACCAAGATTGCTCTTCAAGGACCTGATGAGGGTGCAGAGGAGACTTACTAGAATGGTACCAGGGATTAGGGACATCAGTTATGTGGCAAGACTAGAGAAGCTGGGATGGTACTCCAGATTTAAGTTAATTAGCAAAAGAATTATCTTAAGCAACTAGGGAGGAGATGAAGAGAATTTTTTAAAGCAGCAAGTTGTGATGATCTGGAATGCACTTCCTGAAAGGTTGGTGGAAAAAGATTCAATCGTAACCTTCAAAAGGAAATTGGATATATACTTGAAAAGGAAAAATTTGCAGGGCTATAGGGAAAGAGTAGGGAAGTGAGACTAACTGGATAACTTTCAAAGAGCCAGCACAGGCACCACAATATGAGGAGGACAAGAGAGGTTGTTTTGAGAAAAGGGAGAGTAAAAGCATAGCTGGGAGTTTTGTTGACCAGGCGAGGGGAAACCTCTGCAGAGCCAACAGGAGGATGTACCACCAATAGTAGAAGCTTTACTTTTTCCCTTTCACTGAGACGAAGAGGTCTTACTTCTGCCATTTCAATGCACTAAGTAAAATATTGAACGTAACCTGCCCCTTGACATACTGGCCCTGAAATTGCAATGTCTGCGACGGCGTACTCAGAGTACGCCGTCAAATCCCTTTGAAATGCCCTGCAACCATTGACAGGCCATCCGCGGGATCTCTGTAACAGCAATCGTTGGTACAGAGTTGGGCTATTTGCCCAGCGACTGGCCAGCAATTGCCCATGCAAGTCTTACGGTTGATGCAAGCAGACCTAGGGCCTGCATCAGCATAAGGGGATATCTAAGCCTCAAGTTAAACATTTACATATCCAAAATTATGCATACACTTGAGTTTATGCAAATTTTGGGAGTTTCAATGATGTGTAAAATTATCAAAAAATGCAATTTTTGAGTTTGATGGAATGAAAGTAATTATGATTAAAATTCTGTTAATTGTATAATTTACACGTTTTGGGATTCCATTGAATATCATTAGGGGATTCCCTTCGTAAATGATTGCAATGGAATTCTCCAACATTGGAGGACTGGGCTCACATGACTTTTCCGGTACCTTACCAAGCGGCCATTATGTATGCATGAGCTTCAACAGTGTGCAAGCGTGTTATTCAGTTTTAGGGACCATCATGGTTAAACCAGAACTGTCCTTAACATTTACAAAGGCATTTCTAGCAGGATTGCTGGGTAGCGATCAGGGAATAGGAAGCTCCCTAACCCAAGGGTGCTGAGGCCACATGTAGCAGTCCTACCACCATCCAGCTGAGATCAGCTAACTTACCACAGACTGAGGATTGCACATCGCAGTTTGCTGGGCTGAATGGTTCAGCTACTCACAAGATAAGCTCATTGTGCCATCTGGAGTGCAGACTGGCAACTCAAATAAAAACTTGGAATAGAGATGGCCATACAACTGCATTCTTCAACAATAACAACTTATATTTATATAGCACCTTTAACGTAGTAAAATGTCCCAAGGCACTTCACAGGAGCATATAAAACAAAATTTGACAACGAGCTACATAGGAGATATTAGGACAGATGATCAAAAGCTTGGTCAAAGAGGTAGGTTTTAAGGAGGGTCTTAAAGGAGGATAGAGAGGGAGAGAGACGGAGAGGTTTAGGGAGGTAATCCAGAGCTTAGGACCTTGACAGCTGAAGGCGCGGCCACCAATAAATGAACGATTTAGAGGCCAGAATTAGAGGAGTGCGGATATCTTTGAGAATTGTGGGGCTTGTTGCAAGTTAGGACATGGGCAGCAGTTTTGGATGACCACATGTTTATGGAGGGTAGAACGTGAGGCGCCGGCCAGGAGTGTGTTTGAATAATCAAGTCTAGAGGTACTAAAGGCATGGATGAGTGTTTCAGCAGCAGATGAGCCAAGGCAGAGGCAGAAGCAGTCGGGCGACGTTTCTGAGGTGGAAATAGGCAGGTTTAGTGATGGCGTGGATATGTGGATGGAAGCTCATTTTGGGGTCAAATATGATACCAAGGGTTGCAAGTAGTCTGGTTCTGCCTCAGACAGATGCCAGGGAGATTTATGAAGTCAGTGGCTAGGGAATGGAGTTTGTGGCGGGGACTGAAGACAAATGGCTTTGATCTCCCCAATATTTAATTGGGTGGAAATTTCTACTCATCCAGTACTGGATGTCGGACTAGCAGTCTGACAATTGAGAGACAATGGAAGGATTGAGAGAAGTGGTGATGAGGTAGAGCTGGGTATTGTCAGCGTACATGTGGAAACTGACGGGTGTTTTTACAGACGATGTCACGGAGAGACAGCATGTAGATGAGAAGTAGGAGGGGGCTAAGGATAGATCCTTGTGGAAAACCAGAGGTAATGGTGTGGGAGTGGGAAAAGAAGCCATCGCAGGTAATTCTCTGGCTATGATTAGACAGATAACAATAGAACCAGGCCAGTGCAGTCCCACCCAGCTGGATGAAGGTGGAGAGGCATTGGAGGAGGATAGTGTGGTCAACCGCATCAAAAGCTGCAGACAGATCAAAAAGGACGTGGAGGGAGAGTTTACCTTTGTCACAGTCACAAAGGATGTCATTTGTGCCTCATGCCTGTCTCAGAGAAAGAAAGCTACAACAGTAGAAATAGGCACTGTGCCTGTTAAATCACAGCTGTATTTAGTGCTTCACAGAGTGGGTTATAAGTTCTCTTGAATGTTGCTCTATCAGTTGATAATTCTTGATTCATTTAGTCTGCTCGACAGTGAGAGCAACTTATTGATACCAAATGCTATCTGGGGACAACACAAGGTCATAACACATGCTTAGAATGCTTTTTCTGATTCAGAATGGGTTTGCAGCCAGGATACTAAATTTTCTTGTGGATTAAGATCACACTCATACTCTTGGTACATAATAAAGGATCCTCACAAAGCATAGAACTCCCATTATTTTAACACATAGCGGGAAAGAGTTTACTACCGATGACAGAACAGGTTTAACTTGAGATTCCCAATGTATCCCTGGGACATGAAGCTCTCAAGAATTGAGAAAAAGAATGTAAGACTTGCATTTATATAGTGCCTTTCATGACCTGAGGTCATCCAAAAGTGCTTTACAACCAATTAACTATTTTTGAAGTGTAGCCTACTGTTGTTATATGGGGAAACACTGCAGCCAATTTGCACACAGCAAGGTCCCACAAACATCAATGAGATAATGATCAGATAATCTGTTTTAGTGATGTTGCTGGAGAGACACAAGGTAACGTATTAGAATATTTTCTTTTCATGAACTGAAATGCATACTGAACTATCAGTCACAATTACTCCATTTTGGATGTAAAAAAAGCTGAAACATTTTCCACAGAGGAAGCATCAACCTTACCTGTGACATATGTAACATGACCTATCCTTATGGGTTGGGCATCCAGTACCTCCACCTATGCCATAGACATACTGATTACTTTTAGAGGAATTTTCTGCAAAGTAAATCCCTGCACCAAACATCCCACCAATGTAAGCATGTCGCTCATCAAACCCTTTGTAAATGATGGCATTGATGAATGGAGAACCTAGAAAGAAAATATATAATTTAGGTTAGCTTAACATGCACACAATTACAATATAATAAACCTACTCCAAAATATTACAGTACCTATTGCAAAAAATAAAACTACAAGAATTTAAATGTTGCCTGTCCAGCAGCTAACAAACAGAATCTGCACTTGAAAGACAAATTGAATCATGATGAATCTAAATGCTTTGTCAGGGTGCGAGATGAAGTGAAATGCATTAGGACCCTTTAGCAGGAGGAAGAAGAATTAAATGCAATACTTACATCACTTTGGCCTTTTGCCATTGAAGCAACATTAGCTGCTTTTATATTAGTGTTGGATTGGTGTCAGTGAAGCCTTAGCGTCGCTGGTTCCCGTGTGATAGGCAGGAACTTCATCGTAAATCCGCCAGAATTAGAGAGAGAATATAGCCCAATGCCACTAGCATTCACCCTCAGGATTAGTCTAAACAATCATACACTTCCTAGCACAGTAAGAGATGATGATGAGCAGACCGCAAAGAAAGAAAGGACTTCGTCTAGCACATAAATATTGTGTAATGAGAAAAAAAGTCTGTAAGTAAACTGATTTAAAAGATTTGTACAGAAAGGACATCATCATCATCATCATAGGCGGCCCCTCGAACGCGGATGACTTGCTTCCACGAGTTCACAGGTGTTTCGATGAAGGACCCGATGTTCCAGTCCTGAACTCCAATTGAGGGAGTGGAAGATGCCTGTGTGTGAATTTTTTAAGGTGTGGCGACCGTTGCACACCAGCCACCACACAGGCTTGCAGAGCAGGTCTTGGTCCCGTGGCAAGGGTTAACCAGGACGACTGGAGACCTGCTCTGCTGCACGGACCTAGCGCGCACACATATCGCGGTGTGGGCTGGCCCGTGCTGCTCCTGGGTCCTCAGCTCTTCTGGGCCCTGTACCCTCATCTGTCGCACCTCCGCCACGATCTCTCGCCGCTCATCTGCCTTGACCTGCCCACTCTTCTGTACCTGGGCCCTGCCGATGTTCCTGCCCACGCTCCAAAACGGCGACCAGGGCTTTGATGACATCACCCAGTTGCCCATCTCAAAATCGGCGCACACTTGGAGCAACTCACGCTGGAGGTCGAAGTGGTACACCGCTCCAGCTCTTTTAGAGCCCGACCTGCGGAGCTGTTCTCTTATAGAACCCACTACAATCACAGCTCCCAGTACTGACGCAGCTGCATTGACTGACATGGAGGACTGCATTGATACTGTGACTGTAGCTAACTACTGTTGGCCCTGAAGCCTGGATTGTACCTTGATGACAGATGCTGATCATGCAACGTGCATCAACATTTGTTGGTACTGGCTCACCTGATTATCATTAACTCTGGGTTCCATCTCTGTGGGTGGTGCCAAAGGAGGTAGAGTCATGGCTGGAGAAAGGTTGCCTTCTCCCCCACCACTTGAACACCTGTAGAATGGGCCTCAACTGGCGCATTTGAAGGGATGGGAGTAGGGGAAGGCATACAGGCAAGTGCTCTAGATTCACACTCAGATGTCCCTTTGACCTGCAGGTGGAAGCTGATCTTGCTGAACTGGATACTAAGGTCTCCTTGCACCACAACAAGTCGAGTTTAGATACTTGGGAGGCTAAGTTACACAGCACTACTGACTTACCTGGAGGCACTATGTAAAGATAGTCACAATCTACAATTCTATATAGATTTCATAAAGCTCAAATAAACAACACAAATCCACAATCCATCTGGTTTTAGAATAAGCAGTGCTTCTTTTCATATCTTTCAATCTTTCTCTTGCCTAGGAACTGAATGTTTCGGCATAAACTGAAGATTTGGGGGGGGGGGGGGGGGGAAGGAGTTACGTGGCACTTGGACTTCATAATTGTAATTCAACCATCACAAACTAAGAAGCAGCCATCTAATTTATTTTGGATGGGGGAGGGGGCAACATAATTAGGGCCCTATCTGTTTATATTTTGCACAATATGATCTATTTTTATTAAACCTTTGTCTGACATGCAGCTCAATATGCTTGAAAGGAGAAGGAATAGTAACAGAATAGGCAAAAGGCAAAAAAAACATCAGTAACAGTGAGCAACAGATCAACACAGGCTCATAGGATGGAGACTTTGCTTTACAATGAGCATGCAAGTTATATTTCATTTTGAAGCCTCTATTAACTCACCGTGAAAGAGCATCCGTTCGTTATGATGATTATGATTTTCCTCTGCTACCTCCTTCTGTCGGTGGATGAACCGCTCCCTAAGTTTTTTGTTCACAACTTTCTGAATCTGAAAAGAATTGTAAAAACATTTTGACCAAAAGGGATTTGAACACACCATAGAATGGTTACAGCACAGTAGGAAGCCACTGGGCCCATTGAGCCCGTGCAAGCTCTCTGCAAGAGCATTTCAGCTAGTCCCACTCCCCTGCCCTTTCCCCGTAGCCCTGCAATTATTTTTACTTCAGGTACTTATCCAACTCTCTTTTGAAAGCCACGATTGAGTCTTCCTCCGCCACCCTTTCAGGCAGTGCATTCCAGATCCTAACCACTCACTGTGTAAAAAGGTTTTTCCTCTTATCGCTTTTGGTTCTTCTGTCAATCACCTTAAATCTGTGTCCTCTGGTTCTCAACCCTTCTGCCAATGGGAACACTTTCTCTCTATCTATTCTGTCTAGAGGAACTCAATTTTGAACACCTCTATCAAATCTCCTCTCAATCTTCTCTGCTTTAAGGAGAACAACGCCAGCTTCTCCAATCTAGCCACGTAACTGAAGTCTCTCATCCCTGGAACCATTCTTGTAAATCTTTTCTGCACCATCTTTAAAGCCTTCAAATCTTTCCTAAAAAGTGCAGTGCCCAGAATTGGACTAAATACTCCAGTTGAGGCCAAACCAGTGTTTTATAAAGGTGGTTCAGAACTTCCTTGCTTTTGTACTCTATACCTCTATTTATAAAGCCCAGGATCCATTATGCTTTTCAAACTGCTTTCTTAGCCTGCCTTGCCACCTTCAACGATTTGTACACATAGATCCGCAGGAGTCTCTGTTCCTGTACCCCTTTTAGGATTGTAACCTTTCGTTTATATTGCCTCGCCTTGTTCTTCCGACCAAAATGTATCACTTTGCACTTTTCTGCATTAAATTTCATCTGCCACGTGTCCGCTCATTCCACCAGCCTATGTCCTCTTGAAGTCTATCACTATCCTCCTCACTGTTCACTATACTTCTAAGTTTTGTGCCATCTGAAAAGTTTGAAATTGTGCCCCGTACACCCACGTCTAAGCCATTAATATATATATCAATCAAACCAATACCGACCCCTAGGGAACACCACTGTATCCCTTCCCAGAGTCCAAAAAACAACTGTTCACCGCTACTCTCTGTTTCTATCACTTAGCCAATTTCGTATCCATGCTGCCACTGTCCCTTTTATTCTATGGGCTTCAACTTTGCTGGCAAGCCTATTATGTGGCACTTTATCAAACGCCTTTTATAAGTCCATGTACACATCAACTGCATTGCCCTCATCAACCCTCTCTGTTACTTCATCAAAAAATTCAATCAAGTTATTTAAACACGATTTGCCTTTAACAAATCTGTGCTGGCTTTCCTTAATTAATCTACTATACTTGATCATGTGACTGTTAATTTTGTCCCGGATTATTATTTCTAAAAGCTTCCCCACCATCGAGGTTAAACTGACTGGTCTGTAGTTGCTGGGTTCATCGTTATACCCTTTTTTGAACAAGGGTGTCACATTTGCAATTCTGCAGCCCCGCAACACCACCCCTGCATCTACCTCCAACACATAACTAATCCAAGTGACCTTCCTCCATCACTCAACGTATAAAATACAGCCTCATTCTGAGCCGCACTTTCAGTTCTTGTTCCAGACGTAGCTGCATGTGGCCCAAAATACAGCAAGTGTTCAGAACCTTATTAGTATAAAGGAAGCTATCTGCTCCAATATGGTTCTTTTATTTATTCATTCTCGGGATGTGAGTGTCGTTGGCAAGGCTGGCATTTATTGCCCATTCCTGGTTGCCCTGAGGTGGTCGTGGTGGGCTTTATTCATGGATCAAAGCAGTTTGATAAAACTGAGTGGCTTGCTAGGCATCTTCAGAGAGCAGTTAAGAGTCAACCACATTGGTGCGAGACTGGAGTCAAATATAGTCCAGACCAGACAAGGGCGGCAGACTTCCTTCCCTAAAGGATATAATGAACCAGTTGTTTTATGACAATTCGACAGCTTCATGGTCACTTTCACTGATGCCAGCTTTTTATTTCCAGATTTTATTTTTAAACTGAATTCAAATTCTCAAACTGCCATCGTCTGAAGCATGCAAGTACTTTGAGAAGAGGCTTTGTTTGTGGAGCTTGAACTTCAAATAATATCAAATCAGGTATTTAATCCTTCCTCTTCCTTCGATCTCAGTGTACAGAATCATACCAAAGTAGTGCAGAATTTGGAGGGTGGTTTTCCTAAAACCCACATTTTCACTTGGGCTGCCACGTCAGTATGACACTTGGTAAAAGCAAGACGGCTTGCCTTATGAATGGGTTTGAGACGACTCCTTTGCATGCAGAAGTTACTGCAGAAACAGAATGAGTTCTACCTTTCCCTCATGTGCCCCGATCTACAAAGGAGTAATAAGGACGACAGGCATTCTGCTACCGAGTTTGTTAGCTTCTGCTTAGTAATGGGCTTGCTGAAAGTTTTGTATCCAAACTATCTAGACTGCAGAAAACTTTAATCTGCCCACATAAAAGAGCTGTTGCCCTATACACACAGAACCACAGAGGTTTCCATAAAGTGATGGACTTCTCTCCACTGGGGCAGGAGCTGATCATTGGAGCTGTATTCTGAGTATAAGGAGAACAGCCTGACTGTAACATCCTTACAGACAGAAACCCAATTTGAAGGATTGCTTTCGGAGTTTCAAATCCTGACACTGAATCAGGAACAGGACTGAGAGAAAGCAGAAAAAGACAAGTCACGAGAGTCTGCTATCAGAAACTATCCACAGTAACCAATATAACATTTAATGCCAGTAAATAGTATGGACCAATTGCTCTTTTTTTTGGAGGGTGCATTCCCATAATTAGCCCTTGACAGAGGTTACTCAAAATAGAGCCAGAAAATTGCTGGACTTAGCAGAAACATTCCTATGAGTTCTACAAGTACAGATGAAGATTTAAGCTGCTTAGAGAGAAAAGTGGTGACCGTCAAGAAATCAGGCATGAGGGCATCAAGCAAGCTTGCAAGAACTCAATGAAGAAAAAAAAAGAAAATTGCCTTTTATAAGTGCTAATGCAACAAAAGATTGTTTCTGAACAAGAATATTAAAACCTGAAGCCTTAAAAAAACTGACAACTAAAATAAACTTTCTTCGGGTGGAATGCAGAGAATTTACGCTGACATTGTGATAAAAAAGGACGAGAGGCGAGACTCAAAAGAGGCTGTCTACATACTGGGAAAGAGCGCCATGAAATTGTTAAATGGACAGCATCTCGGGTTATTTTCCTCAGGCGATGCAGGCAATGCTCGATTTGTATGTAAAGGCTGAACAAGTGTGGAAGTGTAGGTGCTAACAGCAGAGGTGAATGTTGACATTTGACTCCAGGAGATGCTTTGCTTCCTTAAGGGATCATTTAAAAATAAAAATAAAATGTAAAAAGATTACATGAATTCAAAGAAAATGGTTTCACTTATATGAGAATCATGGAGCGTGGGTCTGAGTTAAAATCAGGGAAAAAAAGGATCGATACTCAGGAGGTATGTGCCTTTATGAGGGACAGACCAACATCCCACTGCCACCGACATGATGTATTGTTACATCCAATTTTCTCTCAATAATTAGTTCAAAGGTAGCAATGGTCTTCATGGCCCACAAAAGTGCTGAAATGACTTGCTTCAATTTAATAAGACAAATATTTCTCAACATTTAAACTCTGTTTAAATAAAAAAACTGAAACAACCACTACAAAATATTCAACATTAAGATATACAAATACAGTAACCTCTTACCTTAATGATGTTGTATCTATTAAAAACTCCACCTGCTGTCCCACCATCTCTGTGTTCACGGATTGTACTTTGCATCTAAATAACAATATCTTTGTCAGTAACCATTCCTCCATAACAGGACTAGACTTTGAAAGCAATGCGCTTTCTTATGATATCTTGGGAATGTGATGCAGCATGTATAAATTTAAGTTGTTTCTTAGAATAGCACTTAACCAAATATCTTCCAGAAAGAGAAGGAAAGAGGAGGAGAGGAGGAAAGGGGAAAGAGGAAAGAGGAAGAAAGGAGGAAAGAGAGGGCAAGGGGGAGAAACGGGAGGAACGAGGAGGGAAGGGACGGGGAGGGGAAGGGACGGGGAGGGGAAGGGACGGGGAGGGGAAGGGACGGGGAGGGGAAGGGACGGGGAGGGGAAGGGACGGGGAGGGGAAGGGACGGGGAGGGGAAGGGACGGGGAGGGGAAGGGACGGGGAGGGGAAGGGACGGGGAGGGGAAGGGACGGGGAGGGGAAGGGGGGGGAGGGGAAGGGAAGGGGGGGGAGGGGAAGGGGGGGAGGGGAAGGGGGGGAAGGGGGAGGGATAGGAAAGAAAAGGAAGAATTTGCATTTACTTTTGAAATGTCATAACTGTTGTATGTTAAATTCCGACGATGATATACTAAATTAAACCTCACCAAATTTAAACATTACTTATATTGGCAATAACTAATTTCCTCTACAGCATTAAATGCTTACATGACAAAGGATGCCTGAATAGCTCAATTAATTACGAACTACCATCATACATATTGGTCCATAATAATTTGCCATATGTAGCAAACATATTTGCATATAGAATGAAAAATATGGAAACCGTACCAATAGTTACACATTTTTTTGATTAGTGAACATACGTACAATCAAAAATACGAGAGCTATTTTAATCTAGATTTACAAAAAATCCAATTAAAATTATGGTTGCATTTGCTTCCTAATTTAGACTAAAGAAGATACTTATTTCAGAACAGACAACGATGAACCTGCCTACCATTGCCTGCAACAAGCAGTGAGAGCAGAGGAAAAGAACAGCTCATGCGGCTCAAATTCTATTTCTTTTCAGGGACCATACACTTCTTAATGTGAACGTCAAGTAACAAAAGTCCAAAACTTCTTAAACAATCTGCAGCCCTTCATGTGGCAGCTGCCTACAGCCCAAAGAATCTTGCTTAAAATGTATTTCTCTTAATATTCAGGAAGAGAAAATCTGCAAATGTAATACTACAGCACATAACTTACTGAGGACCAATCAATTCTATTAACTACTGCCAATGCCCCTTCCCTCCTCCTAGGTTAATGGGCCCAAGTTTCGAGCCGCGCCTAGAACGGCGCAGTCCCGACCTGGACGCCCGTTTTTCGCGCCACAAAGTGCGCCTAAAAAAAAACTCCGTATTCACCACCTCCCTGCAGGTCCTCTGGCCCTCGGCGCAGTGCAGCAGGAGCTGTAGGGGGCGGAGCCAGGTCCCTGCGCTGAAAACAGTGCCGGGACCTCTGCACATGCGCGCTACAGTGGGCACGCAAGTGCAGTAGCTCCAGGCACCCGAAACTGTGTGGGAGTGGCCCGAAGCACACAGCCCCTAGCCCTGGCCAAATGGCCTCACTGGGGCTGTGTGAATAAGGCTCCTCCCATGGCCGGCTCCTGCTTCCTCCCGACCCGACTCGACTCCCGCTTCCCGCCCCCGGACCGGACCTGACACCCGCTCCACCCCCGCCCCTGACACCCGCTCCCCCGCCAACCCCGCCCCCGGACCGACACCCGCGCCCCGCCCCCCCCCCCATCCCCGGACCGGACCCGACACCCGCTCCGCCCCGCCCCACCCCCGCCCCGATACCCGCTCCCCCCCTCCGCCTCCGGACCGGACCAGACACCCGCTCCCCCCCACCCCACCCCAGGACCAGACCTGACACCCGCTCCACCCACCCCTGGACCGGACCCGACACCCGCTCCGCTCCCCCCCCGCCCCGACACCCGCTCCCCCCCAGGACCAGACCCGACACCCGCTCCCCCCACCCCCGCCCCTGGACCGGACCCGGCACCCGCGTGCCCCCCCGCCCCGGATCCGACACCCCTCCCGCCCCCGGACCCGACACCCGCTCCCTCCCCCCTCTGGACTGGATCCGACCTGACCCTCCCCCCGACCTGACCTCCCTCTCCCCCTCCGACCCGAACCGACCTCCCTCCCACCATCCCCCCGACCCGACCCAACGCCACCTACCTGTAAATCTGGTGCTGGGGACGGGCCCTGCCCGAAGTCTTGGGCCCGGCCCGTTCAGCCTCCCTCCCCCTTCTCCTTCCCACCCCCCCCCTTCTCCTTCCCCCCACCCCAATCTCCTTCCCCCCCATCTCCCCTTTATCCCCTTCACTCCCCCACCCCCTTCTCCCGCCCCCCCTCCCTCCCCCTTCTCCCCCATCCCTCCCCCTCCCCTCGCTGTCAGAAACACAGACACTGACAGACAGATAATGAGAGACACACAGATAGACAGAGAGATAGAGACACTGACAGAGACACACTGAGGGGGGCATCCCAGCACGCTGTTGGAGGGCTCCCGGTGCTGCAGTCGGTAAGTAGAAAATGTTTTATTTATTGATTTTTAAAAAAGTATTAATTTTTTTTGATTGATTTATTGGTTGATTTATTGATGTATTTATCATTTATTATTGATGATGGCTCTTTATTTGTAAAACTGAAGTGTTTAATGTTTGTAAACTTCCCTTTAAACCCCCCCCCATTCCCAAGCCTGATTTGTAACCTACGGCTGATTTTCTAAAGTGTAGACAAGGTTTTTTCGAGCATACAAAAATCTTCACTTACTCCATTCTAAGTTAGTTTGGAGTAAGTTTTCACTCACGAAACTTTGAAATCAGGCGTAAGTGGCTGGACACGCCCCCTTTTGAAAAAAAAATTCTGTTCCAAAGTGAAACTGTTCTAACTGACTAGAACTGGAGCAAACTAAATGACGAGAATTCCGATTTCAAGATACTCCGTTCTACACCAGTTGCTCCTAAAAATCAGGAGCAAATCATGTGGAAACTTGGGGCCAATATGTCTCCACCAGGTAGCCGCCACCTCAATGTGGGGACTGATGGGCTGCAGGTGAGAAATTTGAATAGTGTCCTGCGTTGTCAATCACACCTTCGTAATCTTCCCACAGTTCAAACAATCTTTCAGAGTGAAGCAAACTTTTCTCTATATAAATCGTCAAAACAATATGATAGAATAGATACCCTGGAGCAGTCAGTTAGTGTTCAAAGAGTTAAAAATTAAAATTAATTTGGAGATTCCCCCTCCCCGCTTTTGGCATTAGCCTTCAGTGTTTGATAATTGTTCAACCCATTGACCGTCAACAGCTTGTACATTGGGTAACAATACATCCCATTGTTGCACTAATCTGCTCAAACAGCAGCAGCGTACAGATAAATTAATGAGTTTCTATCCTCCTTTTCCCCTATTCTTTCCACCTTTATTTTTACTTTATTTCTATTTACACTTCTTTTCTGGTGTCTACTGGACCCACGTCAATTTTGGAGTTGGGTCCCTTATCAGAAAAACTTACCTCAGCTTGACCGAAAGTGGCCTTCAAGGTCAGTTTTCCAGTTTATTGAAGTCTAAAACTCTGGAAGCTGACATCATCTGTTTAAGTTTTGATTTAATTTTCCAACACTTAAAGCTGAAGTGCTAATGTAAATGATGTACACGGTACTCTGTTAATTATCCACAAAGTTATTTGATCATTGCAGATGCACACCTGAACAGGAGGTCACAATACACAGAACACTGTACTCTAGGTATGAACTTGCATTAGCCATGAACAATTATTGTTTAAAGTGACATATGCCGTGAACGTTAGAACTGTAACAAATCAAACTTGCATTTATATAGCGCCTTTTGGATAGGAAAATGCCCCAAAGCAATCAGACATATTGAAAAAATGGACTCCCAGCCAAAGGTGGAGATATTCAGAGAGGTAACCAAAAGCTTGGTCAAAAAGGTGGGATTTAAGCAGGGTCTTAAAGGAGGCGAGTGTGGCAGAGAGGTGGAGGTTTGTAGAGAAGGAATTCCATGAATTAATGCACTTTGAAGCAAAAGACCACTGCTTTTTTTGTTCTCAAACCCAACAGGTATACAGTTAACAGTACCTCCTCTTCCACAGACTGGTACTCCTTGTCATCTGGCGCGAGATCAATAAGAATGGTTCCTTGGCTGGCACAATGGAAAGTCAGATAAGGATTTGTACCTGGGAAGAGGGCAATCAATGTAAGCCGATTAAAATTCAACCAGCATTCTTACTGAGCACAAAGACAGGCATCAGGCACAAGGGGTGAGCAGACATCTCAAGAGGGTGGTCATAATGACATCAGGACAGAAAAATCATGGGATTCCCCAAAACCAATCAAGACTAGACAAGCTCCTGTGTAAGGGGTGCCTGAATGACAAAGAACATTCTGGAATGTGGGGCAGTTGTAATGATCAAAAGGGAAGAAAAGCATTTACTAATGCAGTCTTCTACAGATTGGTAACATTGTGATCTTATTTTGTACACTTAAGTGCTAAAATGTACAACTGTCTGTAAGAGGCAATCAAAACAAAAAGCTGACAGAAATAGACTAAACTCACAAGGTTAAAGTTTGGAAGGCTTCAAATTTCATAACAGTGTTTAAATAATTCTTATCATACGAGCATTCCACAATATTTAGGCATGCAGTTTCAAAATGCTGTCCAGGCAGCTGCATGGAAATACTGCAGTTCCCAACCCAGAATAAGCCAACATAGTAGTTCCGATTGCTGGAAATCTCAGCGGGTCAGGCAGCATCTGTAGAGAGAAAAGCAGAGTTAACATTTTGGGTCAACGACCCTTCTCACGATGCTGCCTGACCCGCTGAGATTTCCAGCATTCTCTGTTTTTATTTCAGATTCCAGCATCCGCAGTATTTTGCTTTTGTAATAGTTCCGATTACCTTGCTGCCCCCCAAGTAGTCGTTCAACGCCCTTGATTAATTTGTGACGGTGCCCATAGGCGTTAATTCCAATCTCTTTCAGCTCCTCGTGTCCCATGTCTGCCAGCACATCCAAAGTGATCTGAAAATTGTAGCATATCGTTAAATCCTGGAGCTTAGAAAACAGCTATTCAAATTCTTAAACGCCCTCCACAAGCTGAAAAAGCTCTGATTTTCACCTACCTGTTCCCTTTCAAAAATATCCCGCAGGTGTTCCAAGCCTAGACTTTTAAGGAACTGGTTTATATTCATGTCAAGTACAGTAACTGGAAATAAAACATAAATATTCATACTTTTCATTATCAAATTAAATTTTTGAACATTAAATTCATAAAGAAAAAAGAATCTGAATTATATTATAGCATCTTATTACGATTTCAGACCATATGAAAGCACTTCACACCCAATGAATTACTTGAGTAGAGGAAGTCACTTTGCACACAGCAAAATCCACACATAGCATAGATAAATGACCAGTTTATTGATGGTGTTGGTTTAAAGAGCATCATCGACCAGGGCAACAGAACACCCTGCTCCTCTTCCCAATTGTGCCATGGGATCTTCTACAAACACCTCAACAGATGGCTAGGGCCTTGCATTAATAAAAGACAACTCTTCCAGCAATGCAGCACCTCATGTACTGCATGGCATCAGCCTGGATTAGCTACCAGAAGATGCAATTCTGTTGCTCCAATGACAATTGAATGGCAGGATCTGAGCATTTGTAAAAAATGAAAAACACAGTAGCTACAAGAGCAGGACAAAGGTTGGATAATTTGTGGCTCACCTCCTGACCACTCAATGTCCCTCCATCATCTATAAAACATGTCAGGTGTGTAATGTATACTGACTACTTGCCTGGATGTGTGAAACTGCAATAGTCGGAAGGTCAACATCACCCAGGGAAGAGCAGTTTGCGTCATTGGCACCGGTCACCACTCTGAATAGCCACCCCCGGTGCACTGCTGCTGCAGCACATACTATCTACAGGATGCACTATAACAACTCACTAGAGTCTGCTGGATCTGCACAAACTCTCCACAGAGCACTGACCCTCATTTGTGTGACTTCCTGGAGACCCACTACTTGCATGAACAAATTATGATCAAGAAGATTGGAGATCACAACAAAGTGGAGACTGAGAGCCCCTGAGAATGCCATGTGAGAGTACCTGTTTAATAAGCACACCCTGGAGGAGAGAGCCCCTGGAGGGCTTCTAGTGGCAATGAGTACCCTACGGCCGCTCCCACTGAGAACCAGAGCAGCGTCATGGGAACATAATTTCCAAGTTTCCCCCCCAAGTCACGCACCATCCTGACTTGGATATACATCTCTGTTCCATCAATGTCACCAGAATTTCCTACTCAACACCATCATGGGAGCACCAATAGCACAAAGATGCTGCAGTTCAAGAAGGCCCACCATATTCTCAGGGCAATTGGGGATAAATATGGCCATGCCAATTTTGCTAAAATCCCAAGAACAAATTTTTAAAACTATACATTTATTGATAACTTATGCACAATGCCAGGCAGTGAATCACAATACCCCAGTCACATCCAATATGCTTTATCAAAATCCTGGTAACAGCTCATGGCTTCCAAGAAATCTTGGGATTGTGGTCCTTGACTGAGTAATTCTGATCGAAGATGACTAGACTAACTATACCCAGCAACAGCGCAACTTGATAGGAATTTCAGAAGATATATGGCGAGGAACAAAAAAATTCTCCTGGTTTCATCTTTAAAAGGGAAATTTACAGTTGCTAGGTTACTTTATTTTAGGGTATATGGTGTTGTGGTGCTGTGAAGTTTTCAAATAAAGCATCTTACATAAATTTAAGACTTGAGCTCTGAAGGCTTGACTATCGAGAGGCTTTCCCCACAACTCACAACAGCAGAATGCTTAATTTAGTCCGCCTACCTTCTCCTTCTTTTCTCTCAGTGCCAGTAGCTCCATCAGCTGCACCTGAGGCACCACTGACAGCTAGTTCTGCGAGTGGGCCAGTCAGGTTATCTATACTGCTAGCAGCAGACAAACAAGAGGGAGTTGAGGCTGGAGAGATCACTGCTGCAGTAACAACAGTTGCCTGAGGTTTATAACAATTAGGGAGGGCTTCTGGTGGCATAGCATCAATGAGCAATGCCCTGATGTCATCAGCCTGAAATAAGAAAAACAAAAATATTTATAAATGCCTAGCTTCACAAATTTTAACACACTAGAAAAAGTTCTCAAATATTAATCAATTTAAGCAGCTCCTAGCATCAGCAATGCAAAAACACACCAGCAAAATGTAAATGATCAAATATTTGTTAGTATTTCAAATATAGAACATACTGTAGCCAAATCTAAAGGAGTCTGGCCTTCCTGGTTCTTCATGGTAGGGTCTGCCCCATGAGCCAGCAGCAGAGCACAAAGCTGTGTCCTTCCTTTTTGTGCTGCTTCATGCAATGGAGTGAAGGCCCACTTATCGGTTGCGTTAACACAGGTGTTGTATTTGATTAAAAGCGCTGCTATATCCACATGCTGAAAGGAAAGCAAAATAGGGCATTAAAAATGCAACTTCACCTATACTTGAATATCATATTTGAAAAAGAATATGGAGAAAGAGCAGGGACTAAATTGCTCCAGCTGGAGAGGTGGCTGCAGCATAGCTGCGATCGGCCAAAATGTCTGCTTCTGTGGTGTAACATTCCGCATTAAAAATCAAGAATATCAAGTTTATACTTTACCTCCTCCTACTGTTGCAGACATGGGGAACATTTGATTTAATAGGTGTCATCACTTTCTTCAAAAAAAAAATCAGGGCAAAAGCATCCATAATCTGGTTTCTGACCTGTCTGTCATTCTATTCACCGATCTGTACACTTCACATTTATGTTTCAGTTCGATTTCCTTGACTTAAGTGGTTAATTACATATCCTAAGTTAGACAAATGTATTAAAAAAGGACAGGTAAACAGCAGTTGGTCATGGTGTAACTTCCGCCCACCATTACCCCGATCAACCCTCCCCTCCCGACACCTCACAGCCATGCAATTGCTTATGATAGGCAGAAAGAGAAAAATATCCGTAAGCTAATTTAGGGGGAAAAAAACTGTAGAAATCCCTCTTCAACCCCAGAATACGATCAAGCTCCATGACCCATGGTTACTAAGTATCAACCCCCTGAGGACACGTGCCTGCTATACGTATAGATATTGGCTACTCTCAGGAACTCCTCTAGCTCCTTCTTGAACATTATGAAAATTAGTGACAGGTGATAGTGTTTTCTTACCCCATAGGATGCTGCATTATGGAGGGGAATAAGGCCCCCTTTATCCTGTGCATTAACATCTGCACCATGTTCCAGAAGATAGTCAGCCACTTCAAGGTTATTATAACCAGCTGTCAAACAAAAACAGCTTAATTAAAAAACGTTACAGCATACACATTTATCAGCTATTTTTGGGATCTTTATTACTTGTGCAAAATTTTATAGAATTAGCTATTTCAGGAACTTCCTGATCAGAGGCACACCTGTGGGCAAGGTGGATAATTTACGAATGCGTCAGTATCAACACATTCTGAAGAGGCAAATTCACGAAATGCCTGTTCTTACATGTTGCTCGGACTGTGAAAATGAGATATAGCAACAGCAGATAAATCGTGTTGCAGCACCAGGTGTTTGCCACATTGGCTGTTTCTATAGAGCCACCACCAGAATCACCACATACAGGCCACTGCTGCCAATCAACATTCTATTTCAGAGAGAAAATGACTTGCATTTATATAGTGCCTTTCATGACCTAAAGGATTTTCTAGGCAATGAAGTGTAGTCACTGTTGTAGGGAAACACTCGTCAATTTTCATGTAGCAAGATCCCACAAACAGTAATGAGAGAAAGACCAGATAATTTTTGTTTTTTATTAGTGCTGCTGGTTGAGGGGTAAGCATTGGTCAGGACACCAGGAGAACTCCCAATTCTTCTTCAAATGGTGTCATTGGATCTTTTACATCTACCCCAGAGGACAGATGGGAGCCCAGTTATATGTTTAATCCAAAGGATAGCACCCCCGACAGTGCAGTCGTTCCTTAGTTCAATAATTAAAATTATTGAATTAAAATTGCAACTTTGGGGTGAATAGGTGCACTGTTCCATAGTAAGAAACATGTTGCAAGTCATTGCTGTGTATGCGGTATTATGGGGTGGCTGCAATGTCCATAAGACGCACCTGCACATCTCAATATGGCGTATGAGGTGCCTGAATATTTGCCTGAATCAAAAATAAATCACTGTCGTATAAAATGTGGGAAGAACTGGAGTCCGTCGTTTAAAAGAGGAGGCTTGACAGGGCAGATACAGAGAGGATGTCTCCCCTTGTGGGGGAATCTAGAACTAGGGGGCATAGTTTCAGAATAAGGGGTGGCCCATTTAAAACGGAAATGAGGAATTTCTTCTCTGAGGGTCGTGAATCTTTGGAATTCTCAAGAAGGCTGGGTCATTGAATATATTTAAGGTGGGGATAGACAGATTGTTGAGCGATAAGGGTGAGTCAAAGTGTTATGGGGAGCGGGCAAGGAAGTAGAGTTAAAGCCAAGATCAGATCAGCCATGATCTTATTGAATGGCAGCGCAGGCTCGAGGGGCCTAATGGCCTACTCCTGTTCTTATTTCTTATGTTCTTAGTACTGCACTAAAGTGCCAGCCTAGATTATATACTCAAGTTTCCGTAGTGGGCCTTGAACCCACAACTTTCTGACTCAGAGGCAAGAGTTTATTTAGGCTTATATTTTATTGAAGACTTAAAATTTTTATTTAGTTTTGTGGTAATCTCAGACTGCTTCACTTTAAAGTTTCTCACTAAATCACCTGAAACAGATGATAAAACTTTAAATTCATATACAGAGAATTCGAACAATGTGAAAATTCCTTCCTTCCCTGCCCTACAGTGTTATCTTCAGTGCAAGATTCTGAGTCTCTGTAATCAGGTACTGCTGCATTTTCCCTTGTCCTTTCTTCCCGTCGCTGGTTTCGGGTTACAATTCTATAGTCCGCCATATAAGTGATCATTCATTAAATGTCATTGAATCACAGAATGACAGCACAGAAAGAGGCCATTCTGCGCATCATGCCCGTGCTAGCTCTTTGTTAGAGCTATCCAATTAATCCCATTCCCCTGTTCTTTCCTCATAACCCTGTAATTTTTTTCCTTTAAGTATTTATCCAATTCTCTTTTGAACGTTACTATTGCGTCTGCTTGCACCATCTTTCAGGCAGTGCATTCCACATCATCATAACTCGCTGTGTAAAAAATATGATTCCTCATGTCGCCTCTGGTTCTTTTGCCAATCACCTTAAATGTCTGTCCTCTGATTACCACTGCCACTGGAAACATGATTTTGAATATTTCTATCAAATCTCTTCAATTTCTCTGCTCCTACTTTACTGCTACATTGGCAATATCCTCTTTTCTAAAGACAGATGCAAAGTACTCATTTAGTACCTCAGCCATGCCCTGTGTGTCCACAAGATAATTTCCTTTTCAGTCCCTAATCGGTCCCACTCTTCCTGTGACTACCCGTTTATTATTGGTTTATAAAAGATTTTTGGAATCCCTTATGATAGCCTTTAATCTATTCTTATACTCTCACTTTGCCCCTCGTATTACCTTTTTTAGATCTCCTCTGTACTTGCTATATTCATCTTGGTTCTCTACTGTATTCTGAACTTTACAATTGCCGTAAGCCTCCTTTTTCTGTCTCATTTTAACCTCAATAGCTGTAGTCATCCACGGAGCTCTAGCTTTGGTTTCCCTTTCTTGTCCCCTCATAGGAATTTGTCTATTCTGTACCCGAACCATCTCCTCTTTAAAAGCTTCCCATTGTTCAATTACTGTTTTGCCTACCAATTTTTGCTTCCAATCCACCTGGGCTCGATGGACTCAACTCACTTTTCAACTCACTGAAGTTAGCCTTTCTCCATTTAAGTATTTTTATGCTTGACTGTACCTTGTCCTGTTGCATAACTATTCTAAACCTGATCATGTCCGGTCTCTTCTGACTTCTCCACGTTCCTCACATCCCTCAACCTCACTTTCCACAACCTCACCAGTACACAAAGCAAGTACTTTGCAAATTACCATGACCAACAAAGCCAGCTCGAATGAGTTCCTCATTAACATGCCCTTGCTGTGCCAAATTCCTCCATTCTCATCAATTGTCTTGGAAATAACTAGCCCACAATTCCCTCACAAATAGTGTTTCTAGTTCCCAACTCCCTGTCCTTTGCCCCATCCACTGGACCAATATATGCTTCCATTAATGTGCTTCACTTTCGATACATTCATACTAGTCAGGTCTCAGGTGATCTCCCAATCTGACCCCGAGACAGCATCAACTTAAGTCTGTGAGCCACAGACTACAGTGCAAGTGGTGAAGAACTGGCCTGGCTGTCTATTCCCTGATCTAGTTTGACCAATCTTAAACGCCACCATTGCTGCTCCTGCATAACCAAATTCTGCCAGTACTTTTGAATTATCCCAGAAGTCAAAAAATATCTCAAACTCCTAGTCTCCACCACAAACTGCCTCCTCAGATATCACTAACCTGCAACCTTCATCTTCATCTTAGACATTAAATGTAAAGATCTCGGACCTGCTCCCCTTCAAAGCAAAGATCAATCACTTTCCCACCTCTCCCACTCTGAGCCCTTTTAATTATCCAAGGTTCCTACTTCCGATTGTCATCTAGTGACCTGGCTGAAAAATGCACATGGATGGTGAATGAGGATCAGACTTGGTTGTGATGTTCCCATGGTCAAAGGGACCACTGACACTCGATCATAAAGAGAATGGCTACTGGAGGGCAGCCAGGGCCCATCACACCATACCCAACAAAAAGCTGAATCTCGAGGAGAAAGGGGAATAAGATGGGAAGGGAGGGGGTAGAAGAGAACAGAAGTGTTGACAGAAAAGGTATCTCATTTTCTATTCAATGACAAGCTTACCCATTGTAAATGCAGCAGACACTGCTGTTTTAGTGAGAGAAGTTTGTTCTTGTGCTATATGTATCTGTGCAGGGGGAGGAAGGGCAGAAAGCCTATTCATGTGGAGTAGTGAAAACCAGTTCCATCAGCTATTTAGATTACTTAAAGATTACAATATTGTAGAAAATGAAGAATTGGCCAGCCAAAGAAATCCTACTTTTAGCCACAAACGTATTTTCTATGGCTATTCCGACACCCGCACACATAGTCTAGATCAGTCTCAGTGAGAATGCAGAAATTAGCCTTCAAGCAACAGCATGCAGTTTAGTCTGACAAGCAGGAACACAAATGGCCAATTCATATTAGACTTGTTCAATGTATCGTGAGATGAATACTATACTGGCTCTCATTGCACTCAGGTTATATCCTTTTCAAAGAGGTCTGAATGCCCGTTGCAAAATTGTGCCCAATCCTACACTAATGCAGATTAAAAACCTGTTGGGAGAAAAATCTCAAAACAAGCAGCAAGGGCCAAACATTAGTCTTTGGCTCAAGTTAATTCCCTCAATTTGTCTATGCCACTGTTCTGGTGTTGATGTCTGCAAATTCAGAATGCACAACTACTCTCAATCACTTAATTTGCATGCAGATAAAATAGCTCAAGTTGTTTGCAAACCATTTCAAATTGCAGTCCTCTCCTATAAATGCATAGGTATAGTCACCCCTGATAAATAATTCATGATTGACCAACCTCAAACAGCACCACGATTGATTTAGTTCTGGGAAATGAAGTAGGAAAAATAACTGATACGAGAATATGCAAACAATTGGAAAATGGTGAGCACAAAATAGTTCACCGGGAAAATATAATAGAAACATAGAAATTAACAGCGCAGAAGGAGGCCATTCCACCCCATCGTGTCTGCGTCGGCTTACAAAGAGCCACATGGCCCTTGGTCAGCAGCCCTAAAGGTTACATATAAACCTATGAACAATGACGGAAAGGCAAAGAGCACCCAGCTCAACCAGTCCGCCTCACCACAACTGCGACACCCCTTATACTAAAACATTCTACACTCCATCCCAACCGGAGCCATGTGATCTCCTGGGAGAGGCAAAAACCAGATAAAAACCCAGGCCAATTTAGGGAGAAAAAATCTGGGAAAATTCCTCTCCGACTCATCCAGGCGATCGAAATTAGTCCAGGAGATCACCCTGGCCATATTCTATTCCCTGCAGTACTTACCATTATATCTGTGCCGTCCAACAAAAGGTCATCCAGTCTAATCCCAATTACCAACTCTAGGTCTGTAACCCTGCAGGTTACGGTACTTTACTTTTAAGAGATGGTTGAATGGGCACTTAGTGAGGGTTTCTGCATCCACCACTCTTTCAGGCAGCGAGTTCCAGATCCCCACAACCCTCTGCGTAAAGAAGCCTCCCCCCACCAAATCCCCTCTAAATCTTCCACCAACCACCTTAAAACTATGCCCCCTCGTAATAGACCTCTCCACCAATGGAAATAGACTCATACTATCCACTATGTCCAGGGCCCTCAATATTTTGCACACCTCAATGGGGTCTCCTCTCAACCTCCTCTGTTCCAATGAGAACAAACCCAGCCTATCCAATCTGTCCTCATAACTAAGATTCTCCATTCTAGGCAGCATCCTAGTAAATCTCCTCTGCACCCTCTCTAATGTAATCAAGTCGTTCCCATAATACTGTGACCAGAATTGCACGCAATACTCCAGCCGTGGCCTAACCAAAGTATTATACAATTTAAGCATAACCTCCCTGCTCTTATATTTTATGCCTCGGCCAATAAAGGCAAGCATTCCGTATGCCTTCTTAACCACCTTATCCACCTGGCCTGCTACTTTCAGGGATCTGTGGACAAGCACTCCAAGGTCCCTTTGTTCATCTACACTATTAAGTGGCCTACCGCTTAATGTGTGTACCCTTTCCTTATTAGCCCTCCCAAAGTGCATCACCTCACACTTCTCTGAATTAAATTCCATTTTTGCCATTGCTCTGCCACATGACCAGTAGATTGATATCCTCCTGCAGCCCATGACTATTATGTGGCAACGGAATTAAACGTAAGGATTGCTGGACTGAAAAAGGGCAAACTTCAGTGATATAAGGAAGATTTTGGATCAAATTAACTGGTTAGTAAAAAGGACAGCGAACCATAACTTAGTCAGGATCTTACCTGCAAGATGGAGTGGTGTTGAGTTCCTTCCTTGAGTATCTCTGCAATTTATGTTCTCTGGGGTACACAACTTTTGGACCCTAGCTAGGCAGCCTTTCTTGGCAGCATCGAGTAGAGCAGCATCTCCTCGTAGTAAGTCTTGAATATCTGTATCCCCTTCTTTCACAAGGTCCAGAGGTGTGTTCCCATCTCGGTTCTTCTTTGTTGGGTCAGCTCCATGCTAAGAAAAATGAAGGCGATCTCAATAACACAATTTGACCAGCTTCCTTTTATATAAACTTACCCATTCTTCATTATTTTTAATGACACTTAGGAACATAGGAACAGGAGTGGGCCATTCAACCCCTTGAGCCTGTTCCATCATTCAAATAGATCATGGCTGATCTGTAGCTTAACTCCATTTACCCACCTTGGTTCAGTAACCCTTAATACCTTTGTCTAATAATAATCTATCCATCTCAATTTTGAAAGTTTCAATTGACCTAGCCTCAACAGCTTTTTGGAGGATTGTTCCAGATTTCCTCTAACATTTGTGTGAATAAGTGTTTTCTGACGTCACCCCAGGACAGCCTAGGTCTAATTTTAAGGCTATGCTCCCTTGTTCTGGACTCCCCCACCAGTGAAAATTGTTTCCGTATCTACCCTATCAACTCCTTTGATCATCTTAAACACTTCAATTAGATCACCCCTTAATCTTTCTATATTCAAGTGAATACAAGCCTAGTCTATGCAGCCTGTCCTCATAATTTAACTCTTCTAGCCCCGGTTGTAGTTGTTGGAGGTCAATCATCTTAGCTTCAGGGTATCACTGCAGGACTTCCTCAGGGCAAAGTCCGAGACCCAACCACCATCAGAACATAAGAACATAAGGATTAGGAACAGGAGTAGGCCATCTAGCCTGCTCCGCCATTCAACAAAATCATGGCTGATCTGGCCGTGGACTCAGCTCCACTTACCCGCCCACTCCCCATAACCCTTAATTCCCTTATTGGTTAAAAATCTATCTATCTGTGTTTTGAATACATTCAATGAGCTAGCCTCAACTGCTTCCTTGGGCAGAGAATTCCACAGATTCACAACCCTCTGGGAGAAGAAATTCCTTCTCAACTCGGTTTTAAATTGGCTCCCCCGTATTTTGAGGCTGTGCCCCTAGTTCTAATCTCCCCGACCAGTGGAAACAACCTCTCTGCCTCTATCTTGTCTATCCCTTTCATTATTTTAAATGTTTCTATAAGATCACCCCTCATCCTTCTGAACTCCAACTAGTAAAGATCCAGTCTACTCAATCTATTATCATAAGGTAACCCCCTCATCTCCGGAATCAGCCGAGTGAATTGTCTCCGTACCCCCTCCAAAGCTAGTATATCCTTCCTTAAGTAAGGTGACCAAAACTTGACCGCAGTACTCCAGGTGCGGCCTCACCAATACCCTATACAGTTGCAGCAGGACCTCCCTGCTTTTGTACTCCATCCCTCTCGCAATGAAGGCCAACATTCCATTCGCCTTCCTGATTACCTGCTGCACTTGCAAACTAACTTTTTGGGATTCATGCACAAGGACCCCCAGGTCCCTCTGCAACTCAGCATGTTGTAATTTCTCCCCATTCAAATAATATTCCCTTTTATTGTTTTTTTTTTCCCCCAAGGTGGATGACCTCACATTTTCCAACATTGTATTCCATCTGCCAAACCTTAGCCCATTCGCTTAACCTATCTAAATCTCTTTGCAGCCTCTCTGCGTCCTCTACACAACCCGCTTTCCCACTAATCTTTGCTTCATCAATGATCTTCCCTCCATAATAAGGTCAGAAGTGGGTATGTTCGCTGATGATTGCAGTGTTCACTTCCATTTGCAACTCCTCAGATAATGAAGCAGTCCATGCCTGCATGCAGCAGGACCTGGATGACATTCAGGCTTGAGCGGATAAGTAGCAAATAACAGTCATGACTAGCTCCAATAAGAGAGAGTCTAACCACCAACCCTTGACATACAACGGCATTATCATCGCCGAATCCCCTCACCATCAACATCCTTGGGGGGAGGGGGGGGTGGGGGGGAGTCACCATTAACCAGAAACTTAACTGGATCAGCCAAATGAATACTGTGGCTACGAGAGCAGCTCAGAGGCTGGGTATTCTGCAGTGAGTGTCTCATCTTCTGACTCATGAAAGCCTCTCCACCATCTACAAGGCACAAGTCAGGAGTGTGATGGAATACTCTCCACTTGCCTGGGTGAGTGCAGCTCCAACAACACTCAAGAAGCTCGACACCATTCAGGATAAAGCAGCCCGCTTGACTGGCACCCCATCAACTACTTTAAATGTTCACTCCCTACACCACCGATGCACTGCGGCTGCAGTGTACACCATCTACAAGATGCACTGCAGTGACGCACCAAGGTTTCTTCGACAGCACCTCCCAAACATGCGACCTCTACCACCTAGAAGGACAAGGGCAGCAGGCTCATGGGAACACCATCACCTCTAAGTTACCATCCTGACTTGGAAATACATCACCGTTCCTTCTTTGTTGCTGGGCCAAACTCCTGGAACTCCCTCCCTAACAGCACTATGGGAGTACCTTCACCGTACGGACTTCAGCAGTTCAAGGCAGCGGCTCACCACCATCTTCTCAAGGGCAATTAGGGATGAGCAATAAATGCTAGCCTTGCCAGCGCCACCCACATCCCAGGAACAAATATAAATCTTTCTGGTGAATCTGCACTGCATTGTCTCCAATACCAATACATTCTTCGAGTTGCGGTGCCCAGAACTGAATGTAGTACTCCAAATGGGATCTAACCAGAGCTCTGTATAGCTGTAATATAACTTTCTCCCATTTGTATTTCAGCCCTGAGTAGATATTGCAGTAAACAAGAAACAAGATCCATAGACAACTAAATCCCAACATCTGATGCAAAGAGGACATCAATTTTGTTGCAGTTCTGACAAAAGGTCATCAATCTGAAACATTAACGCTCTTCTCCACAGTATTTCCAGCATTTTCTGCTTTTATTGTGTCAATTTTGTTGACCCCAAATTTCAATTACAAAGACAGTATAAAGTTTGACTCAAATATGAAATCTGTTCTATTTGTATTGAGCACGCATGATGTGAGCTATAGTAACACCTCCATAAAAGCTTCTTTTTTAATTTTTACTTTGTCAAAAATTCAAAACTTATTTTTTCAGTAAGACATCAAATTCTAGACATGGATAACTAGACAAATGATATGCAGCTGATGATCATAATGGGAGTGTTGTGAGGGGATGGGGTGAGTTAAATTCTATCAGACCCCTTCATGTCTGATAAAAATCACCAAGTCTACGTACAAGTCAATCAGATTGAAAGCTACATACCTTTAAAAGGAGTTTACAAATTTCATATTTGCCTTTGGCTGCTGCTTCATGCAGAGGTGTGAACTTCCATAGGTCAGCCACATTCACTGAGGCACCATGCCTCACCAGCAGTTCTGCTACTTCATAATGTCCATACGAGCAAGCATTGTGCAAGGGCACTAAACCTCTGCAGGACGAACAGTTAAAATGTAATCACCACTACATTTGTACAAATTAATGTCAACCAAAAGCTATAAATGCCAAGGCTTCTTTGACCTCATTAATGATGGGCAGTTTAACAAAGATCTAATAACATTTCTAAAACCTACTTGTGGCTCCAGGTAAACAGCTGACAACAAAATCATAGGGAAACTCGGTTGCCAGTTTTTTTCCTCTTCATCCTCAAAGGCATGATTCCCTGCTGGCATGAGGCTCTGTTGGCACCAGGAGCCTGCTGAAGTAGGCTCATCCGCGGCAAATGAGCCAAAGGCGGGCAGAGGAAACTTTACAAGGACACCCTCAAAGCCTCCCTGATAAAGTGCGACATCCCCACTGACACCCGGGAGTCCTTGGCCATAGACCACCCTAAATGGAGGAAGTGCAGCCACCTAAGATCTCATGCTAAGAGTGGAAGCAAGTCTTCCTCGATCCCGAGGGACTGCCTATGATGATGAAGTGGGCACTAATCATGTGCGAGATTTGTCAGGCAGTGTGACAATGGAGGGCATCACAGACAGGCCAGATCCTGCCTGCACCAGATGTATTTCCTGCAGGGAAGCAATCAGTACCAGGAGCCCCGGCTGATTTTCTCTTCCCCAATCTATGTCAAATGCATCACATATGCCAACACTTTGTCTGAAATGAGTTAACTCAGTCATCAGAGAGGGGAAGGAACTTCAGGTCTGACTGGCCTGCATAGATCAGTTACTCCCCTAATAAATTTGTTGGTTTTTCTTGCGGGGGGCAGGGGGTGGGGGGGGGGGAAGGTAAGTTAGATTCAGAGTTTTGTTCACAAATTCCATCCAATGTGCATGCGAATGACAAATGATTTAATACTGTGTGACTCAATACTTGTCAATTTATTAAATTTCGTCTTCAACAAATGTGTAGCTTAAAATTTATGTCTAACTCTTTGATCTTATTTCAGCAATGCATATATTCCACCAATTTAAAAGATTACTCCCAGCTGTTTATGCAAATTATTTTGAAACATGAAACTCTAAACTGAGTCTAATTTCCAATCCCCCACAAAACGTTGTTCTACTGCTATTATGGTGTTTTATAGGTTCACCTTGTTTAGATCAAGTCTAGAGTTATTACTTTTATGCTGTCTGCCTCTGCGTAGTGATTATCCTTAGACAATTTTTGAGGAGATGGCAACAAACCTGTATTTTCTTCCCAACTGCTAAGAAAGTAAATTTAAGTTCCAACACATCAATAACAATCTTTGATACAATTCAATGGAATAATCACTGTTGACTTGATCTACATAAACAAACTTATTAGATTGTTTGAAGGTAGAAAGACTTGCACTTATATATTGCCTTTCACAACCACCGGATGTCTCAAAGCGCTTTACAGCCAATGAAGTACTTTTGGAGTGTAGTAACTGCTGTAATGTGGGAAACGCGGCAGCCAATTTGCTCACAGCAAACTCCCACAAACAGCAATGTGATAATGACCAGATAATCTGTTTTTGTTATGTTGATTGAGGGATAAATATTAGGGATAATTCTTCTGCTCCTCTTCAAAATAGTGCCACCTGAGAGCAGACGTTTAACATCTCATCCGAAAGAAGGCACCTCTGACAGAGCAGTGGTCCCTCAGCACTGCAATGGAGTGTCAGCCTAGATTTATGTGGTCATGTCTCTGGAGTGGGACTTTAACCCACAACCTTCTGACTCACCGAGGGGAGTGTCAACTCCAATGATAAAAATTTAAGGGAAGTTGGACTCAATTTACTTTTTTGCAAGTAGAATAAATAGTAAGGCTTTACTCGATCTTAAAAACGGCATTTTTCTTAGTTGAAGATTAAAAAACCACGAGCAAAAAAATTCCAAACATAAAACTAAAAGTAATTTCCAAGGAGAAATTATTGTTGCAACTGGAAAAGTATTACTGAAATAAACCTTCCCCAAAACAATGCTGCCTATTTCAAACTCAAATTAGTGCAGCACCTGTTAATTTAGCAATCTAAGCAGCATTCTGACGCTGCAAGTTTACTGTAAGTACAAAACTGAAAGTGCTTTGCAGCGACATTAAATTTGTGAGCCTAAATTGAATCTGAAGCCAAGTGGAGCAAGAATCCCTCCTTCAGGCACTCTCATCCTACTTCATTGGGCGCTAATGCCAGATTCAGGCTGCATTGACATTATATTTGTAGTCTGAATACACCCCCTACTGGTTTGACAGAATTTTTAACAGTTTGGTAAAAGCAGCATTTTCAATGGAGTTCCCTCTCCAGAGCATTCAAGTTACATTGTTTGCTAATTTTTGGGGTGAGAGAAAACAGGAAGGGAGAGAGGAAAGGGAAGGAGCGGGGTGGAGAAGTGGGGAAGGAAAGATGGGGCGGGGGGGGGGGGGGGGAAAGAGGAAGGGGAAAAGAAAGAGGGTGACACTAGCGGAGGGAGGGGAGGGGAGGGGCAGGGCCAGCCCAGGGAGGGGCAGAACTCCTGTGTATCGCTTTCTGTTTTGCAACAATTACAACATACCACATTGACCAAATCTCAAAGTGTACATATACATACCCCTTGTCTTTGGCATGCACATCAGCCCCATGATGGAGCAGATACTCTACTACAGCCACCCGATTGTAACCTGCAGCAAAATGTAGTGGGGTGGAGTGCCGTCCTTCTAGATCTCTGCAGTTCACATTCTGGGTTGTGCACAATTGCTTCAAAATAAAATTACAGTCGTATTAGCAAATGTCATTGGATTTTTGCTGTGAATTTTTAAAAAAAATAGAAGCTAATTAGGTAAAGCTAGTTTGACTTGAAAGACTAAACAAAGTCTGCTCATTAAATTCCAACGATTACAAACCAGCCATTCAATAACTTGGTGCACCCTTTTTTGTTTGCTGTGCCACCTACTCCATTTATAAACCCCAACAAAAAACTAAGAATACTTTCTGGGGGGGGGGGGGGGGGGGTAGAATCTGCTTTATATATTAATCTGTAATGCTTCAATGGCAGTGAGAAGAGAAAGGTTTGAGAGTTGACTGAGCAAGTTACCTGGGCTTTACTGCAATGAAGACATCGCTTTAACCAATCTGAACTTCAAGTCCTCAAGCCTCTTGCCCAGATTTGTGTGATGCAAAGCCTTAATCCACAGGGCTTTCAGGCCCCTAATTTGGTTATATTTTAAAATAAACATGGTATTTACACATTGTCACAACATTAGAATTTAATGCCCAAGAATTTTAACTTACTTTGGTAAAGGTTCATGCCTACAGCCTCAGCAAACCTTTCTCACTTATAGAAGCAACTTAAACATTACGACTACCTATTACTGTCAAATTATCAAAGTTCAACAACTTCCATTTATATACCACCTTTAACGTAGCAAAATGTCCCAAGGCGCTTCACAGGAGTGTTATCAGTCACAACTCGACACCAAGCCACATATGGAGATATTAGGACTGAAGTAGGTTTTAAGCAACATCTTAAAAGGAAGAGAGGCAGAGAAGCGCAGAGGTTAAGGGAGGGAATTCCAAAGCTTAGAGCATAGATAGCTGAAGGAACGGCTACCAATGGTGGGGTGAATGAAATTGGGGATACACGAGGTCAGAATTGGAGGAACGCATTGTTCTCAGAGGGTTGTAGGGCGGGAGGAGGTTAGAGATATGGAGTCGCAAGGTCATGGAGCACATGAACACAAGGATGAGAATTTCAAATTTGAGGAGTTGCTGGGCCAGGAGACAATGTAGGTCAGTGAGCACAGAGGTAATGGTTAATGGAACTTGGTGCGAGTTAGGATATGGGTAGCAGGGTTTTGGATGATCTGAAGTTTTCAGAGGGTGGAAGATGGAAGGCTGGCATGGACTCACTAGCTTGGGTGCTTGCAAAGGGAACTCGGACCACAAAGTGAAAAGTTAAATGACAAGGTGCAGCTTACACAAATCAAGAACTTCTTAGTTTCCATTCCCTCAAACTAGAAAAAAACAATAAACTAATCAATCATCTCAAGACAAACCTATTTGTAGCATATTAAGAAAGGTAGTGTCCGAGTTAAATTGTGATTCCAGCACACACATTAGACCATAGGTTTAAGCCAGACTTCAACATGCTAAATATTCTCAATGTAATTTGAATGCAATGTTCCCGAAATTTTAACATTGGAAAAGCCTGGCTGCGCAGGACCGCAGGCAGCTGGGTGGACACGCAGCTCAGAGGGAATGTTGATTGAATTAACCCCAATAAGACCAGTTTTGCATTAGATATTGGAAGAAAAACAATCAGTAAAGGATCAGATACATCCATGCTCACCCTACCCATTAGACAATAAAACAGTGTGCCCTCCCCAATGATTTTCAGCTGTTCCATACTTATCAATATAAACATAGCCCCAAAGCAGAGCGGACAGCAGAAGCAGTGCCGCAAAAATATTAATGCTGGGGCACTTAAAGACCCAGCTAAGAGAGCCCTATACAGCCGGCACCTCACAACCAATCTGGCGTGCCTTGATGACCCTGAGATGCTTAATGCCCACAACGCTTGGTCTGCCCTCCAGGCTTCCATAACCAATGCCTGTGAAAAGACACTTGGTTACTCAACCAGAAAACACCAGGACTGGTTTGGTGAAAATGATCAGGAGATCAAAGAACTAATAGATCGTAAGCGCAGAGCATTTTTGAGTTTCAAGCAACAACCAAACTTGGGAGCTACAAAGCAACGTTACAGAAGGCTCAAGGCTGAGGTCCAACAAAAAAAAACGGGACCTAAAGAACAGGTGGTGGATGGAGAAAGCACAGATGATATAACAGCTAGCCGACAGCCACGACATACGAGGATTCTTCAATGCAGTCAAGGCCACCTATGGTCCAAACTCCCAAGGCCCCACCCCACTCCTGGCAAAGAACAGGGAAACACTCATCAAGGTCACAGAGGCTGTCAGGGCCCGCTGGAAGGAGCACTTTGAAGATCTCCTCAATCGAGACTCTGCCTTTGACTCGAGTGTTCTCAACTTTATCCCGCAGCATGCAACCTGCCACCACCTCAGTGAAACTCCAATGCTGCACGAGGTAGGCAAAGCCATAAAACAGCTCAAGAATAACAAGGCTACAGGTGCGGATAGAATGCCTGCTGAAGCACTAAAATATGGCAGAGAGGCGCTGATACGACTTCATCTCGCTCATTTGGTGGGAGATCTCAGAGATGCAGTGATCGTGTCCATTTTTAAAAAGGGGAACAAATCCGACTGCGGCAACTACAGGGGAATCGCCCTATCAACCACTAGGAAGGTTGTCGCCAAAGTTCTCCTCAACAGTCTTCTCCCTGTGGCCGCGGAGCTCCTCCCGGAGTCACAGTGCAAATTTCATCCCCTGCGGGGAACAACGGACATGATCTTTGCAGCACGTCAACTGCAGGAAAAATGCAGGGAGCGGCGCCAGCCCTTATTCATGGTCTTTGTTGATCTTACAAAGGCCTTTGACACTGTCGACCGCGAGGGCTTATGGAGCGTCCTCCTCCGTTTTGGGTGCCCCCAAAAGTTTGTCAACATCTTTCGCCTGCTCCACGACGACATGCAGGCCATGATCCTTACCAGCGGATCCGTTACAGATCCACTCCACGTCCGAACTGGGGTCAAACAGGGCTGCGTCATCGCCCCAACCTTCTTCTCAATCTTCCTCGCTGCCATGCTCCATCTCACGGTCAACAAGCTCCCCGCTGGAGTGGAACTAAACTACAGAACCAGTGGGAAGCTGTTTAACCTACGCTGCCTCCAGGCCAGGTCCAAGATCACCCAAACCTCTGTCGCTGAACTGCAGTACGCAGACGACGCCTGCGTCTGTGCACATTCTGAATTCCAGGATATAGTCGATGTATTCACCGAGGCATATGAAAGCACGGGCCTTACGCTTAACATCTGTAAGACAACCAGCTTGTCCTTGCCGCACAGCACTGCCCCCCGAGTCATCAAGATTCACGACGCGGCCCTCGACAACGTGGACCACTTCCTATACCTCGGGAGCCTCTTGTCAACAAAGGCAGACATTGATGTGGAGATTCAATATTGCCTCCAGTGCGCAACTGCAGCCTTCGGCCGTCTGAGGAAAAGAGTGTTTGAAGTCCAGGCCCTCAAATCTACCACCAAGCTCATGGTCTACAGGGCTGTAGTAATACCCGCCCTCCTGTATGAATCAGAAGCATGGACGACTTACAGAAGACACATCAAGTTATTGGCGATATATCACCAACGATGTCGCTGCAAGATCCTGCAAATCCCCTGGGAGGACAAACGCGCCAACATAGTGTCCTCGCCCAGGCTAACATCCCCAGCATTGAAGCACTAACCACACTTGATCAGCTTCGCTGGGCAGGCCACTTAGTTTGCGTGCTAGACACGAGACTCCCTAAGCAAGTGCTCTATGCGGAGCTCCTTCATGACAAACGAGCCAAAGGTGGGCAGCGGAAGCGTTACCCTCAAAGCCTCCCTGGTGAAGTGCGACATCTCCATTGACACCTAGGAGACCCTGGCCGAAGACCGCCCTAGGTGGAAAAAGTGTATCTGGGAGGGCGTTAAGCTCTTTGAATCTCAACGCTGCAAGCGTGAAGAAGTCAGGTGCATGCAGCGGAAGGAGCGTGTGGTAAATCAGTGCCACCACCCCCCCTTCCCCCGACGAATATCTGTCCCACCTGTGACAGGGTCTGTGGCTCTCGTGTTGGACTGTTCAGCCACCAAAGAACTCACTTTAGGAGTGGAAGCAAGTCTTCCTCGGTCCAAGGGAATGCCTATGATGATAATGACACTTTTATGCTCCCATTCAACTAAAACTTGCACCTCTACAGCAAAACGTTCAAAGGTGTTTCACAGTAGCGTAATCAGACAAAAATTGACAGAGCCAAATAGGATACATTAGCGCAGGGCCCCAAAAGAGATAAGTTTTAAGGAGCATCTTAAAGGAGGAGGCGTAGAGAATGGGAGCGGTTTAGGGATGGAATTCCTAGATAGCTGAAGGCACAGTCGCCAATGGTGGGACACAAAGTCAGGGATTCAAGAGGCCAGATTTGGAGGAATGCAGATTTCTCGGCGGCCCCAGTCATTCATTCATGCCCTATCTGACCATGAAATGTTGTCAGGTTGAGGATTTGGCACTGTTTCAGCTTTATTTATTGCTGAGAGGAAGCAAAGGAATACTATTAAGAGGAGGGGCTATCCCAGCATTCAAAGAGCCAGTGAAAAGGCTCTATTAAAACATGGGTCCAATGGTTCGAATGGAACTTATATAGTTTAATCTTCCCTCTTCTGCAGAAGTGTCGAGCCTCTATTTGGCAAAAAGCCAGAACAGCAACTGAAATAAAGGGCTACTGATTTACCCTTGCTTCCTGATTCTCCTAATTACTTCTACCTAATCTATATCTTATGGTCTTAATACTTTTTTAAAAAAGTGATTAAAAAATTTCTTTGGACCCTTCTTGCTACTAATTCAGTCTGCTTTTCTGTTACTTTCTTAATGCTCAATTGACTATATCTTGCATTGCTCACTAGATTGCGTTTTTTTTTGTAATAATTTCTTATTACTGCTACAACTTGCACTTTTTTCGCACCTTTAATGTAGTAAAATGTCCCAAAGCGTTTCACAGAAGCATTAACAAAACCTGACACTGAGCCACATAGATGATGAGTGAGGTGACCAAAAGCTTGGTCAAACAACTAGGGGGGAGGCCATCTTAGACTGGGTGTTATGTAATGAGAGAGGATTAATTAGCAATCTCGTTGTGCGAGGCCTCTTGGGGAAGAGTGACCATAATATGGTGGAATTCTGCATTAGGATGGAGAATGAAACAGTTAATTCAGAGACCATGGTCCAGAACTTAAAGAAGGCTAACTTTGAAGGTATGAGGCGTGAATTGGCTGGGATGGATTGGCGAATGATACTTAAGGGGTTGACTGTGGATGGGCAATGGCAGACATTTAGAGACCGCATGGATGAACTACAACAATTGTACATTCCTGTCTGGCATAAAAATAAAAAAGGGAAGGTGGCTCAACCGTGGCTATCAAGGGAAATCAGGGATAGTATTAAAGCCAAGGAAGTGGCATACAAATTGGCCAGAAATAGCAGCGAACCTGGGGACTGGGAGAAATTTAGAACTCAGCAGAGGAGGACAAAGGGTTTGATTAGGGCAGGGAAAATGGAGTATGAGAAGAAGCTTGCAGGGAACATTAAGACGGATTGCAAAACTTTCTATAGATATGTAAAGAGAAAAAGGTTAGTAAAGACAAACGTAGGTCCCCTGCAGTCAGAATCAGGGGAAGTCATAACGGGGAACAAAGAAATGGCGGACCAATTGAACAAGTACTTTGGTTCGGTATTCACGAAGGAGGACACAAACAACCTTCCGGTTATAAAAGGGGTCGGGGGGTCTAGTAAGGAGGAGGAACTGAGGGAAATCTTATTAGCCGGGAAATTGTGTTGGGGAAATTGATGGGATTGAAGGCCGATAAATCCCCAGGGCCTGATGGACTGCATCCCAGAGTACTTAAGGAGGTGGCCTTGGAAATAGTGGATGCATTGACAGTCATTTTCCAATATTCCATTGACTCCGGATCAGTTCCTATCGAGTGGAGGGTAGCCAATGTAACCCCACTTTTTAAAAAAGGAGGGAGAGAGAAAACAGCGAATTATAGACCGGTCAGCCTGACATCGGTAGTGGGTAAAATGATGGAATCAATTATTAAGGATGTCATAGCAGTGCATTTGGAAAGAGGTGACATGATAGGTCCAAGTCAGCATGGATTTGTGAAAGGGAAATCATGCTTGACAAATCTTCTGGAATTTTTTGAGGATGTTTCCAGTAGAGTGGACAAGGGAGAACCAGTTGATGTGGTATATTTGGACTTTCAGAAGGCGTTCGACAAGGTCCCACACAAGAGATTGATGTGCAGTTAGAGCACATGGGATTGGGGGTAGTGTGCTGACATGGATTGAGAACTGGTTGTCAGACAGGAAGCAAAGAGTAGGAGTAAATGGGTACTTTTCAGAATGGCAGGCAGTGACTAGTGGGGTACCGCAAGGTTCTGTGCTGGGGCCCCAGCTGTTTACACTGTACATTAATGATTTAGATGAGGGGATTAAATGTAGTATCTCCAAATTTGCGGATGACACTAAGTTGGGTGGCAGTGTGAGCTGCGAGGAGGATACTGTGAGGTTGCAGAGTGACTTGGATAGGTTAGGTGAGTGAGTCACTCTGAGTTACAACAGCTGACTGGAGGCAGTTTGGAAAAAATATTTCAAACTTTCCTTGTAAGGTTATGAAGTTTCAACAACCTCATGAATGAGGAATGCTGCTGGTAATCTAGTGCCTCCATTCATGCTGTGACTGGAGTTTAGTTACACACTTATGAGGGGAGTTCAATCCATGTTTACCTCAAACCAGCAGCAGCTAGAAACCATTTGGCAGTGCAGCTGGAGATGATTGAAAAACCACTCTGCAGATATTTCCCTTTAACAGACAATATTTATCTTTTAACTCCGGCAGACCAAAGAAAAACACATAGAAGTTCTAGTTACTTTTTTCCTACTAAAAATTTCATAAAAATTAAACACCTTCACAGTTTCCAGGTCTCCAGCTTTTGCTGCCTCCAGAAGTCGATAATCAACATCTGAATTGTGTAATGGAACATTCTCTAAATAAAAACATTCAAAGGAAGGGTTAGCATCCTTGTGATCACCATCACATGTAAAGCATTTGCTCCCAAAAAAACACTGCTGTGAGCAGCTTGCTTGTTTTCTCCCTTTATAATGAGCCTTTTATTTTGCTCTCTCTCAATTTGGAAAGATATTTTACAATATGTTTCACGCAAACTTGGATTTAAACAGTGCCTTAGCACATCCTTAGGATCTATCAAATTGCAATTACTGTTATTTTGAAGGCAAATACAGCAGGCAACTTACGCACAGCATGATCCCACAAACAGAAAGTTGAAATGATTGACCTCTTAACCTATATTGTGGTGATGTTGGTTGAGAAGAATGTTGGCCTGGACATTGCTTTGCTTCGAATAGTGTCAGGTGATGTTTTCTTTTGTACACCAGAACAGTAAACTCAAAGCTCTAACAACTACTAATTTCAACAATTTTTTCAGGTGCAAAGTGGCTGCCAATTTGACCACTTGTGCTTAACATATCTTCCGCTACATATGTATTTAGATACATTTTTCAGGTTATTTCCGTATCTGAATCTTTTACAACGTCATCTGTATGCCAGTGTGTGCACCATCAGTGAGCATTGGATACAGAAGAGGTTAGCCCCGAATCAGAAAGAAAGCAGCATTGTTAAATTATCATTTATAAATTTCTCATCATTAGTATGCACCTATTCCTTGCCACGGCTACATGGATTGCTGAAAAGCTTAACATCTGCTCCTGAAGCAGAGGTGCAAAATTCAGTCAGGTTGTTGAGTTACATATTTGATCCTTTATACCTCATGCACTAAATTAAAATCCAACTAAGTTGTTGACTGTTATTTGATACATCACACACAATTTACAAGCTGCCAAGAATCTCCAGTGTATACAGGGTTGACAACTGTTCATGCATGCAAATTTACTATGAGCCAATAAAACCACATCCCATTCCCTAAAGCAATGAATAAAACCATAGAAGTGTTACCTAAATGAGATGTGTGAACTTGTGTTTTACTTACCATTAAGTATTTGCTGCACAGACTCATTCCCCATTTGTGCAGCCGTAAACCCTTGAAGGGACAAAATGGAAGGGTCGCTGCCGTAACTTAACAAGAGGCGACATGTCTGCAGGTGACCACCATGTGCTGCTCTGTGTAAAGCCGCTTGACCAAGTGTGTCCAAAGCATTCATCTGTGGAAAAGAGGACACTGATCAAGGGGAAGATTCCTTGTTCACGTCTTTAATAGCATGTCTGAAGTTACAGTGCTTCACACTACGACAAGAACCCCCAACTTGTTGAATAAGATAGCCGTTTACAAATTTACAATACAATGGAATTGAACTCATACTAAATTCATTACATAAGAACATAATAGGGACAGGAGTAGCCCATTTGACCTTGCTACGCCATTTAATAAGAGAGAACATTACACTCGGTCCCCTCATCGAAGTCATTCATATAGATTGTAAATAGCTGAGGCCCAGGCACTGATCCTTGTGGTACCCCACTAGTTAAGAAAAAAGAACATAAGAAATAAGAACAGGAGTAGGCCATTCGGCCCCTCGAGCCTGCTCCGCCATTCATGGTTCATCTTCTACCTCAACTCCACTTTCCTGCACTATTCCCATATCCCTCGATTCCCTTAATATCCAAAAATCTATCTATCTTGGTCTTGAATATACTCAAAGGCCAAGCCTCCACAGTCCTCTGGGGTAGAGAATTACAAAGATTCACTACCCTGAGTGCAGAAAGTTCTCCTCATCTCAGTCCTAAATGGCTGAACCCTTATTCTGAGACTGTGACCCCTGGTTCTAGACTCCCCAGCCAGGGAAAATATCCTCCCTGCACCTACCCTGTGTCAAGCTAAGAATGTTGTATGTTTCAATGATATCACCTCTCATTCTTCTAAACGCTAGAGAATATAGGCCTAGTCTACTCAATCTCTCCTCATAGGACAATCCCCCCATTCCAGGAATCAGTCTGGTGAAACTTCATTAAGGCAAGTATATCCTTCCTTAGATCAAAATTGTACACAATACTCCAGGTGTGGTCTCACCAGGGCCCGATATAATTATAGTAAGACATCATTACTTTTGTACTCCAATCCTCTTGTAATAAAGCCAACATACCACTTGCTTTCTTAATTGCTTGCCATGCCTGCATGTTAACTTTCAGTGCTTCATGTACAAGGACACCCAGGTCCCTCTGAACACCATCATTTCCCAATCCCTCACCATTTAAAAAATACTCTGCTTTTCCATTATTCCTACCAAAGTGGATAACTTTACATTTCTCCACATTATATTCCATTTGCCATGTTCTTGCCCACTCACTTAGCCTGTCTATATCCACTTGAATTCTCTTTGCATCCTCCTCACAACTTACATTCCCACCCAGCTTTGTATCAGCAAGCTTGGATATATTACATTTATCCAAATCATTGATATAGATTGTGACTAGCTGAGGCCCAAGCACTGATCCTTGAGGTACCCCACTAGTTACACTGCCAACCTGAAAATGACCTGCTTATTTCTACTGTTTTCTGTCCATTAACCAATCCTCAATCCATACCTCCAATATTATCCCCAATCCCATGAGCCCCAATTTTATTTAATAACCTCTTGTGTGGCACCTTATCGAATGTCTTCTGAAAATCCAAATACACCACATCCACTGGTTCTCCCCCTTATCTATTCTGCTCATTACAAAAAAATGTGTCAAACATGATTTCCCTTTCATAAATCCGTGTTGACTTTGCCTAATCCCATTATTTTCTAAGTGCCCTGCTATCACGTCCTTAATAATTGATTCTAACATTTTCCCTACGACTGATGTTAGGCTAACTGGTACCTACAGTTCCCTGTGTTCTCTCTCCCTCCTTTCTTGAATAGTGGTGTTACATTTGCTACTTTTCTTCAGAAAAGAGTCCCAGCCTGCAGTCTTTCCTGATAGTTATAAACTGCCAGTTTTGGTATCATCTTTGTAAATCTTTTTTTGCATCTTCTCCAGTTCCTTTATATCCTCTTACACTCATAGCAACGATCCAAAGTGAGGCCTGTTCCTGGTGGGTATCAAGAGATCCCTACATCGACACCATGGCGACATCAACTGAAACCACAATGTCAGCTCCATATGTATACTGAAGACATCCAGCTCTACTTTACCACCACCGTTCTCAACTTCTCCACTGTCTCCAATTAGTCACACTCCTTATCCGACATCCAGTACTGGATCAGCATAAATTTCCTCCAACTATAGACTGGGAAGACTGAAGCCATTGTCTTTGGTCCCAGATACAAACTCCGTTCCCTAGCCACCGACTCTATCCCTCTCCCTGGCTGCTGAACCAGACCTTTTACAACCTTGATGTCGTATTTGACCCAAGATGAGCTTCCGACCACGTTTCCTCTCTATCACCAAGACCACCATTTTCACCTCCATAATATCGCCCATCTCCGTCCCTGCCTCAGCCCATTTGCTGCTGAAACCCGCATCCATGCCTTTCTTACCTCTAGATTTGACTATTCTATGTTCTCCTGGCCGACCTCCCATCTTCCACCCTCCATAAACTTGAGCTCGTCCAAAACTCTTCTGCCTGTATCCTAACTTGCACTAAGTCTCGTTCACCCATTACCCCTGTGCTCGCTGAACTACCTTGGCACCCGGTCTGGCAAAGCCTTGATTTTAAAATTCTCATCCTCGTTTTCAAATCCTTCCATTGCCTCACCCCTCCCCATCTCTGTAATCTCCTCTAACCCTACAACCCTCCGAGATCTCTGCGGTCCTCTAATTCTGGCCTCCTGCGCATCCCAAATTTTAATCGCTCTAACATTGGTACCTTCAGCTGCCTAGGCCTCAAGCTCTTGAATTCCCGCCCTAAACCTATCCACCTCTTTCTGCTCCATGAAGACACTCCTTAAAACCTACCTCTTTGACCAAACTCCTGTCTTAATATCTCATGTGGCTCGGTATCAAATTTTGTTTGATACATTTCCTGTGAAGGACCTTGGGACGATTTGCTATGTTAAGGGCACTATATAAGTTGTTGTGGAGGGGATGGAGAGGCAAGAGAGATTCACCACTTAACGGGTGAATAGTTTGAAGAAAAATACACACCTTAGCTCCATGCTTGTGAAGGACCTCAACCACATCATTGTGTGCTCGTTCCGCAGCCACATGTAGGGGTGTAAGAAAACTGCAAGAAATATTCATTTTTGAAGATTAGGGATATCAACATGAATTTTTATAATCTTATAGGAGGTTACTTCAAGTTACTGTGGTATTCTCCGCTCCACACCCACTCTGACCTCTTACACTATTTTAATGCAAACGTGAGGAACAGCTCCTCATCTTTCGATTAGGCACTTTAAAGCCTTCTGGACTGAACATCGAGTTCAACAATTTCATACCATAACCTCTGCCCCTATTTTTTTAATAAGGCAGCTGATGATTCTGCCATTCCTATTTACACCTCTTCTAGACCCATCTTTTGTTTCTTTACATGTCCCATTACCATCTCCTTTTGCTTTGCACTATCATACCTTTTGTCATTTAATCACTCCGGCCTTCCACAGATCTTCCCTTTTGTTTTTTTTCCTCCCAGCCTTTCCCTGCCCCGGCACTTGCTTAAAATCTGTTACATCTCTTACTTTTCCAGTTCTAAAACGTTAGCTGTTTCTCTTTCCACAGACACTGCCTGACCTGCTGAGTATTTCCAGTACTTTGTTTTTATTTCAGATTTCCAGCTTCTGCAGTATTTTGCTTTTGTACTGTGGTAGTCTGTCCTGTAAAACTTATCTACATAAAAGGCAATAGGTTGTGGTACAGGTTGTTTTTAAAATGGAAATTCACCAACTTAATCTTCTTATCTTTTTCTTTCTTTATGACACATTGAAAGTGTCTGGTTAGGACAAACATCACTATGTATTACCTGAGAGGCTTATAAGCAGTTACTTCACATGGTCAGCCCAATGTTCAGGCTTATAACCAGTTACTTTACATGGTCAGCCCAAGGATCACAGGTTTATAACCCATTACGTTATATGATCACCCCCAAGGATTTCCCCCTTCCTTTTCTACAATGTAAAAGCCCGGTTAATCATTGTCAAGCATTTTCAAGCTATGAAATTTGATATGGTCACAGACATCTAATAAATGTTTAACAGCCTAACTTGAAAATAACAATCTCTGAGTAACAAACAAAAACACTTACTCTTTATTTTTTTCGTTGACATTTGCTCCTTTTCTCAAAAGCAGTTCTGTTACTTGCTTGCGCTTGGGGTGTTGCGAAGCCACAGCACAATGCTGAAAAAGGAATTCAGACATTAAGTTCCAGATATTATTGGAGTTCAACCAAATGTAGACTACGTGAACTTCTTTTATCAGCTTATATATGTTTAGTACATCTATCAATATAGGATGTGTTGTAATGAAGACATTTGATCTCTGCTGTGTTTGTGTGGGCAGCCAACTATTAAAGACGAAGCATCTCCTCATAGGAAAGAAAGTGGCACTGATAATGAAAACAGGTGAAAAGTGACAGCATAATCAACCTTGATTCAAAGGATTGGGTGGCCTTAACTAAATGGATAACATTTCAGTGACTTCATACACACTTATTCACTGAGCAACATATATTTTAAAAATTATTTAATTAATTGATCAGCTGCTGATCAGTAAATTTTCTAGACTTTATTTTTTTTCCATTTCAGTGGTTAAGGTTAAAATTCCTGTTTCTGTCACAAACACTTGGAACATTTGATTATTTAATGCTGCTCTTGTATTTTTGGAATTTGAACATCACTCCAAGATGAATTCTATTTTCAACCTATTGAGCTAGTATCGGGAAAGCGGGTGGGAAGGAGAATCACGTTCGGACACCATAGCCCAACAGCTTTGCACCATGTGCAGTCACCTTGACATCGCAACCTTCTCCCATTTGGCCTTGATTTTGTTCGGGATTGTGCCCCTATTGAGACAGTACAGAGTGTGCCAAACATACAATCATAGTATAAAATGGAGGAATCTAAATTGCTCGAAACAGCAACAGGTAGATCAAAATGAGAAAATGAGGGGTAGGCATGATGGGAGCTTTGTATATTGAGGTTGAAATCTTTTTGAAGACAGAGGGATACTATATCTACTGCAGATATAATTTGTATTGATCTGCCAGGCCAAGACAATAATGTTTGGAAATACCATGCAAAATTGTTTTAGGTAGTTAACTTACAGAAAGCCTCGGGAAGAACCCTCCATGTGTTGATCCATGATTTGCGAGCTACTATTTAGAATCCAACTTACTCACTTATTTGTAAATAATTTCTTAGATTGGCAAAATCTTTTATCCTATCTACATAGGAAGCTAATACTTTGTACATACTGGCCAAAATCTCAGCACTGCAATTCTCTAAGATAAGTGCTACCAACACAAACACTGGTGAAGATTGAGATTCAGTCTTAAAACTGCCTAGTCCTAGTTGTGTAGCGTGTCAATCATTGGAGAATACAAACAAGTGTAACTGTATCAAATATGGCTGTGCTCAAACATTTCCCCCAGTATCTGCCCTTGATGAGCCAATTGATATTGTAGGTTAGGAGATCCAATAGCTAAGTCTTCCTGAGCCATTATTGTGGATGAATGTCATGGTCTCAGACTGAATCTCATGAATAATTCATGCTAATGTAAAATAGGATCAGTGGGGGGGAAGAGAGAAGAACAGGTCATTCCCTTGCCAAGAGATTTAACTGGCCACCTACAGCCTCTGCTGTCCAGACTCTCAGAATCGCACAGTAATTTCAGTAACCTCTCATTCGAGGAAGTAAGATTATGGTCTTTTCCAATCAACATGATACTAAAGTGAGGCTGAGTAACCTCAAAACGGAGAATCCACTTGCACAGGTAGACAGGCTCTCTACTGAGGGCATCTGTTATGAAGCTGTATATCCTGTGCAAGATGTTAGTCACAAAATGTCTAAGCAGCCTTATATGCTATTCTGTCCCATCAGCAGCAGCTAACAGAGATAGAGGTTTTGATTATGGTGCCGACTGGAAGACTTGTATTTATATAGCACCTTTAACGTAGTGAAACGTCCCAAGGCACTTTACAGGATTATTATGACATAAAACATTTTACACTGAGCCGCGCAAGGAGAAATTAGGGCAGGGGACCAAACGCTTGGTCAAAGAGATAGGTTTTAAGGAGCATCTTGAAGGAGGAAAGAGAGATAGAGAGGTGGAGAGGTTTAGGCAGGGAATTCCAGAGCTTAGGGCCTAAGCAACAGAAGGCACGGCCACCAATGGTTGAGCAATTATAATCAGGGATGCTCAAGAGGGTAGAATTAGAGGAGAGCAGACATCTCACGGGGGGGGGGGGGGGGGGGGGGGGAGATTACAAAGGTAGGGAGGGGCGAGACCATGGAGGGATTTAAAAATAAATATGAGAATTTTGAAATCGAGGTGTAGCTTAAGTGGGAGACAATGTGGGTGAGCGAGCACAGGGGTGATGGGAGAGTGGGACTTGGTGCGGGTTAGGACATAGGCAGCCAGGTTTTGGATCACCTCTAGTTTACGTAGGGTAGAATGTGGGAGGCCAGCCAGGAGTGCGTTGGAATAGTCATGTCTAGAGGTAACAAAGGCATGGATGAGGGCTTCAGCAGCGAATGAGCTGAGGCAAAGACGGAAACGGGCGATGTTACGGAGGTAGAAATAGGCAGTTTTCGTTAATCTGCGGATATGTGGTCAGAAGCTCAAATGAGAGTCGAATATGACACCAAGGTTGCAAACAATGTGGTTCAGCCTCAGACAGAAGTTGGGGAGAGGGATCGAGTCAGTGGCTAAGGAACAGAGTTTGTAGCAGGGACCGAAAGCAATTGCTTTGGTCTTCCCAATATTCAATTTGGAGAATATTTCTGCTCATCCAGAACTGGATACTGGACAAGCATCTTGACAATTTAGAGGCTGTGGAGGGGTCGAGAGCAGTGGTAGTGAGGTGGAGCTGGGTGTCATCAGCGTACTTGTGGAAACTGATGCTGTGTTTTCGGATGATGTCGCCAGGGGGCAACATATAGATGAGAAATAGGAGAGGGCCAAGGATAGATCTTAGGGGAACACCAGAGGTAACAATGCAGGGGCGGGAAGAGAAGCCGTTGCAGGTGGTTCTCTGTTATGATTAGATAGGTAAGAATGGGACCAGCCGAGTGCAGTCCCACCCAGCTGGACGATGGTGGAGAAGCATTGGAGAAGGTTAGAGTGGTCAACCGTGTCAAAGGCTGCAGACAAGTCAAGGAGGACGAGGAGCGATAGTTTGCCTGTGTCATGATGAGCGCCGTTTCGGTACGGTGGCAGGCGCGGAAACCAGATTGGAGGGATTCAAACATGGAATTGCAGGAAAGATGGCCACGGATTTGGGAGGCGACAACACGTTCAAGGACTTTGGAGATGAGGCGGTAGTTTGCAAGGACGGAGGGATTGAGGGTTGTTTTTTTTGAAAGGGTGATGATAGCAGATTTGAGGGAGATGGGAACAGTACCTGAGGAGAAAAAACTGTTAACAATGTCAGCTAACATGGGAGCCAGAAAAGGAAGTTGGATGGTCAGCAGTTTGGTGTGAATAGGGTCGAAGGAGCAGGAAGTGGGTCTCTTGGACAGGATGAGCTCGGAAAGGTCAGGAGGGGAGATCAGAGAGAAACTGGACAAAGATGCGAGGTCAGGGTTAGGGCAGGGGGGGATCTTTAGAGGAAGGAAGGGAAGAGGCAGAGGCAGCCGAATGGATGGTCTTAATCTTGGAGACAAAAGACAATGAGCTCCTCACACTTATTGTTAGAGGTGAAGGTGGAGATTGGGGAGAGAGGTTTAAAAAGATGGTTAGCAGTGGAGAATAGAAGCCAGGGTTTATCTTTACATTCCAGAATAATTCTGGATTAGTGAGCAATTTTGAGACACGAAAGCAGGACCCGATAATGCTTTATGTGGTCCAGCCAGATCTGGCGGTGAATGGCCAAACCAGTTGTCCGCCATATATGTTCAAGTCTGCGTCCCTTGGACTTAAGGGAGCGAAGTTCAGGACTATAACGGGGGAATGGCCAGGGTGAGACAGAGTAATTAGTTTCAACGGGGACTGGGGCATCAAAGGTGGTGGTGCGGGTGTGATTGAGCAGCTGCAGAAATGTCATGGTGAATGTCATGATAAAATTAAGGGAATGTGGCAGCGCAGACAGGAAGTTGGTGGAAGGAAAGAAAAAAGTATTGGTCAATGCTTCAGACTGGAGGGATGCAGAGGTCAGTTTCAGCACCATTGATAGAGACACAGATACACAAAAGGATTTGGACTTGGGTATGGGACATATGTACTGAAAAGGACTGCAAGCAACATCAGGAGGATAGAAGCATGTTAGCAGATTAGGCTGACAGATGTCAAATGGAATTTAATAGAGAGAAATGAAAGGTATCTTCGAGAAGAGAGAGAGAAACATAGAAAATAGGTGCAGGAGTAGGCCATTCAGCCCTTCGAGCCTGCACCACCATTCAATAAGATCATGGCTGATCATTCACTCAGTACCCCTTTCCTGCTTTCTCTCCATACCCCTTGATCCCTTTAGCTGTAAGGGCCATATCTAACTCCCTCTTGAATATATCCAATGAACTGGCATCAACAATTCTCTGCGGTAGGGAATTCCACAGGTTAACAACTCAGTGAAGAAGTTTCTTCTCATCTCAGTCCTAAATGGTCTACCCCTTATCCTTAGACTATGTCCCCTGGTTCTGGACTTCCCCAACATCGGGAACATTCTTCCTGCATCTAACCTGTCCAGTCCCGTCAGAATTTTATATGTTTCTATGAGATCCCCTCTCATCCTTCTAAATTCCAGTGAATACAGACCAAGTCGATCCAGTCTCTCCTCATATGTCAGTCCTGCCATCCCGGGAAACCTTCGCTGCACTCCCTCAATAGCAAGAACGTCCTTCCTCAGATTAGGAGACTAAAACTGAACACAATATTCCAGGTGAGGCCTCACTAAGGCCCTGTACAACTGCAGTAAGATCTCCCTGCTCCTAGCTATGAAGGCCAGCATACCATTTGCCTTCTTCATCGCCTGCTATACCTGCATGCCAACTTTCAATGACTGATGTACCATAACACCCAGGTCTCATTGCACTTCCCCTTTTCCTAATCTGCCACCATTCAGATAATATTCTGCCTTCATGTTTTTGCCACCAAAGTGGATAACCTCACATTTATCCATATTATACTTCATCTGCCATACATTTGCCCACTCACCTAACCTGTCCAAGTCACCCTGTTAAGTGTCCTCCTCACAGCTCACACCGCCACCCAGCTTAGTGTCGTCTGCAACTTGAAGATATTACATTCCATTCCTTCATTTAAATCATTAATGTATATTGTAAATAGCTGGGGTCCCAGCACTGAGCCCTGCGGCACTCCACTAGTCACTGCCTGCCATTCTGAAAAGGACCCATTTATCCCGACTCCCTGCTTTCTATCTGCCAGCCAGTTCTCTATCCATGTCAGTACATTACCCCCAATACCACGTGCTTTAATTTTGCATACCAATCTCTTGTGTGGGACCTTGTCAAAAGCCTTTTGAAAGCCCAAATACACCACATCCACTGATTCTCCCTTGTCCACTCTACCAGTTACATCCTCAAAAAATTCCAGAAGATTTGTCAAGCATGATTTCCCTTTCATAAATCCATGCTGACTTGGACCGATCCTGTCACTGCTTTCCAAATGCGCTGCTATTTCAGCTTTAATAATTGATTCCAACATTTTCCCCACTACTGATGTCAGGCTAACCGGTCTATAATTACCCGTTTTCTCTCTCCCTCCTTTCTTAAAAAGTATATATACTCTTAATAAGAATATATACACTAAATGGTAAAGCTCTAAAAGGAGCAAAGGAGCAGAGACTTGGAGGTTTAGATACACAAAATTTTAAAAATGGGAAGACAGGCCATAACAAAATATGAGATCATAGGTTTTATAAATTGTGACGGAGTAAAGAAGCAAATAGCTGATGCTAAATAAATACGAATCATTGGTTAGGCCACAGAATAGTGCCTAGTTTTGGGTGCCCCAACTTTAGGAAGGATGTTAAGTCCTTGGAGAGAGTGCACAAGAGATTTCCAAAATGATACAAGGCATGAGAGGCTTTAGTAATAAGAGGCTAGAGAAACTAGGCTCTTTACATTAGAGCAGAGTAGATTCAGAAGAAATTTGATATGAGTTCAAAATTATGTGGTGTTTTGATAAGAGAAATAGGGAGTTAATAACTCGCGGTCAACATCGAAAGAACATGGGAAGAATTTGTTTAAACACAGACTTTTGTTCGTACATTTCTGCCCTACCTGAAATAGTGGTGGAAGCAGAATCTGCAACAGCTTTTAAAAGGGAGATAGATCAATATTTGTGAAAAAAAACATTAAAAAATGGTATATGGAGAAAGGCAGGGGAATAGTACTGTGGACAGCTCTTTCAGATAAGCATGATGGGCTGAATAGGCTCTCTCTGTGCTTGAAATTCTACGAATGTGTGTGCAATCATGTTTATTTTTTTGAAGCCACTTAAAAATACAAATACTAAAATAGTTTTTCCGCAATAATGAAGCATAGGAGTTCAGATCATTACCAGTGGAGTTTCATGGGTCTGCGGATGCTTGAAATTTATAATCTCCAAAGCAAGACTCTTTTTCACTTTTGTCAAATCTGCTTCCTTGGCAGCTTGCAGTAATGAATGTCCTTTAAATTCATCTGTTTAGAAGAAAAAGCAATTTTCATTATTAATTATCCACAACTTTTCAAGTTGAAAACTACTCGATTATTTTTTTCTAATTACTTTTAATATGCAGTGCATGTACAGGGTGGAGAATGATCAATTTCTATAGGACTAGATGGCTGTGTAAAATTTCTGATATTACGGATTGGATTTTCTATCACATGATGGCTATAAATTGTGCATACTTAACTCACCTACCCAAAACAAAAGATAACAATGAGGCGTTTAAAAAATGTCAACACAGGTTTAGGAGCCATGGTACAAATAAATATAGCAGGAAAAACACAAAATTGTCCTTGTAACTAGAAAACATGTGATTGAAAACTTTGAGAATCTTTTAAGGACTAAAGCATTTAAAAATAGGAGCAAGACAAACTGGTGGCAATGGGATACATGTAATTTTAGATATAGAACAGGCAAGTTACTCTCAAGAAGGACAATAAACATCATTTAGTAAAAGTTTTTTGTGGCTTATGGCGTGCAGCTTTGATTACAGCAGCTAAATCCACTGATATATTTTCATTTCTTGGATGAATTAAATTTATCTTTGTAAATAGTATAAATGATAACAGTCAGCATGATCGGAATATCAAATGTTGTTGTGATCTCTGGAGTGAGAGGCGGAAGGGTTAGGGTAGAAGAAAATTGAAACAATTGGCTTAGCTGCTCAGTGAGGGGAGTTTTAAAATGCTTATGGAAACTCAAAGATCCCCTGAAATGATCCCCTAAATATACAGCTGGTTTTGTGCTCTTTCATAATTGCATTTCGTAATTAATTTTTCCTTCTTTCATCTCACCCCCTCCTAATCCACTGTACTCAAAATCACAAATACAAATGCAAATACTTTATGATCTGCTTGTGCCCAAGTTCATTTACTAGAATTTTAAATGCTGCAACTAGTTTAATATGCAAGAATGCTCACTGCATAAGTTCTCTGTGCAGTCCTGATACTTACAAGCAAGCCTCTCTTTTAACTCTGGAGTGGGAGCCATATCCATGGCACTCTTACCATGGCAGTTAACTAGAGTGGGGTCCGCACCATGGCTTAATAGAAGTGAACAGACTTCCACTCTGTTCTTAGATGCAGCTTCATGTAGTGGTGTGAATTGCCAGAGATCCATGGCATTTACACAGGCTCCATGCTAAAGGAAAAAACACAAAATTCTAACAACATCCATAACCCTTCACTATCGGAACTTGTAACCCAACACAGTTCTCTTTGTTTCGTGTCTTATCAGAACCGAAGACAATAAAATGTTAATAGTGCTGCTTAATATGTTCCCATAATTTACAAAACTCAGTAATGTGACGCTAGCTGCCTCTGATTCAGTTTAATCTAACTTTTGAAGTGTCCAACAATGTGAACTGTTGTAATCAGCTTTCCCAGTAAAACAAAAGCAAGCTCAGCTGTATTTCTTTACATTCAAATAGATCATTTTTAATTAGAGAACAGAAAATATATCCACTTTTCTTTCGCAAGTAGATCCCAGAACTGTATACACAAAGAATGAAAAGAGGATACACCTATTCCATTGCTTAATAAGTTAAACAAAAGCACAATATGAAGTTTTAAATATGGCAGTTCACAGGTAATTTTATATTTATGATTTGAAGTCGAAAAGTGAATATGGCTGGTCTTACCTTAAGCAGCAATTCAGTGACCTCATAATGGCCGTACGAACAAGCATTATGAAGAGGTACAAGGCCACTAAGGAGGGAAAACAGAGGTCAGTGAAATAATTTTACATAAAAAAATATAAATGAATGAATATTACCTAAAATGCCATTTTTATTCTCGAAAAGAAATCTTACTAATTTGCCCAAGGAAATTCAATTGTAGTACCTTCACTGAATCCCACATCCAATTTTTATCCTTATCCACTGTCTGCCAAGGTAGAAGCTCATAAAAGCTAATAACCCGCAAGTTTCTCATCCAGGTCACAGCTTATGTGAACCTGAACAGTCAGGACTGGTAGGCTAGTCAACCATTTAGGTAGGGTGGCAGACCCAACAAGATGCGGCCAATTCTCATTCCTTAACATTCCCCGCACATCTATATACATTTCAAACAGGGGGCACTGCATGACAATCTAAAGCTGGGACCCTGTCTCTGGCCCAGGATGTTAAGGCAAACTGTACCATCCTCATTGCTACGTTAAAATGTTTTCAAGTAAGTTAAACAAAGTGGAATCTGAGAGAAAAAGTTTGCGAGGGAAAAAAATTGCTGATCACAGGAATGTGGGAAGGGAGGACCTTGAGACAATCACTATCACTAGGGTGGTAGTGCTGGACAGGCTAATGGGACTCAAGGTGGACAAGTCCCCTGGTCCTGATGAAATGCATCCCAGGGTATTAAAAGAGATGACGGAAGTTATAGCAGATGCATTCGTTATAATCTACCAAAATTCTCTGGACTCTGGGGAGGTACTAGCAGATTGGAAAGCAGCTAATGTAACGCCTCTGTTTAAAAAAGGGGGCAGACAAAAGGCAGGTAACTATAGGCCGGTTAGTTTAACATCTGTAGTGGGGAAAATGCTTGAAGCTATCATTAAGGAAGAAATAGCGGGACATCGAGATAGGAATAGTGCAATCAAGCTGACGCAACATGGATTCATGAAGGGGAAATCATGTTTAACTAATTTACTGGAATTCTTTGAGGATATAACGAGCATGGCGGATAGAGGTATACCGATGGATGTGGTGTATTTAGATTTTCAAAAGGCATTCGATAAGATGCCACACAAAAGGTTACTGCAGAAGATAAAGGTACGTGGAGTCAGAGGAAATGTATATGAATAGAGAATTGGCTGGCGAACAGAAAGCAGAGAGTCGGGATAAATGGGTCCTTCTCGGGTTGGAAATCGGTGGTTAGTGGTGTGCCACAGGGATCGGTGCTGGGACCACAACTGTTTACAATATACATAGATGACCTGGAAGAGGGGACAGAGTGCAGTGTAACAAAATTTGCAGATGACACAAAGATTAGTGGGAAAGCGGGTTGTGCAGAGGACACAGAAAGGTTGCAAAGAGATTTAGATAGGTTAAGCGAATGAGCTAAGGTTTGGCAGATGGAATACAATGTCGGAAAGTGTGAGGTCATCCACCTTGGGGAAGAAAAACAGTAAAAGGGAATATTATTTGAATGGGGAGAAATTACAACATGCTGCGGTGCAGAGGGACCTGGGGGTCCTTAGGTGCAGCAGTTAATCAGGAAGGCAAATGGAATGTTGGCCTTCATTGCGAAAGGGATGGAGTACAAAAGCAGGGAGGTCCTGCTGCAACTGTATAGGGTATTGGTGAGGCCGCACCTGGAGTACTGCGTGCAGTTTTGGTCACCTTACTTAAGGAAGGATATACTAGCTTTGGAGGGGGTACAGAGACGATTCACGAGGCTGATTCTGGAGATGAGGGGGTTACCTTATGATGTACATTAATGATTTAGATGAGGGGATTAAATGTAGTATCTCCAAATTTGCGGATGACACTAAGTTGGGTGGCAGTGTGAGCTGCGAGGAGGATGCTGTGAGGCTGCAGAGCGACTTGGATAGGTTAGGTGAGTGGGCAAATGCATGGCAGATGAAGTATAATGTGGATAAATGTGAGGTTATCCACTTTGGTGGTAAAAACAGAGAGACAGACTATTATCTGAATGGTGACAGATTAGGAAAAGGGGAGGTGCAAAGAGACCTGGGTGTCATGGTACATCAGTCATTGAAGGCTGGCATGCAGGTGCAGCAGGCGGTTAAGAAAGCAAATGGCATGTTGGCCTTCATAGCAAGGGGATTTGAGTACAGGGGCAGGGAGGTGTTGCTACAGTTGTACAGGGCATTGGTGAGGCCACACCTGGAGTATTGTGTACAGTTTTGGTCTCCTAACCTGAGGAAGGACATTCTTGCTATTCAGGAGTGCAGCAAAGGTTCACCAGACTGATTCCCGGGATGGCGGGACTGACCTATCAAGAAAGACTGGATCAACTGGGCTTGTATTCACTGGAGTTCAGAAGAATGAGAGGGGACCTCATAGAAACATTTAAAATCCTGACGGGGTTAGACAGGTTAGATGCAGGAAGAATGTTCCCAATGTTGGGGAAGTCCAGAACCAGAGGTCACAGTCTAAGGATAAGGGGTAAGCCATTTAGGACCGAGATGCGGAGGAACTTCTTCACCCAGAGAGTGGTGAACCTGTGGAATTCTCTCCCACAGAAAGTTGTTGAGGCCAATTCACTAAATATATTCAAAAAGGAGTTAGATGAGGTCCTTACTACTAGGGGGATCAAGGGGTATGGCGAGAAAGCAGGAATGGGGTACTGAAGTTGAATGTTCAGCCATGAACTCATTGAATGGCGGTGCAGGCTAGAAGGGCCGAATGGCCTACTCCTGCACCTATTTTCTATGTTTCTATGTTTCTATGATAGATTGAGTAGACTGGGTCTTTACTCGTTGGGAGTTCAGAAGGATGAGGGGTAATCTTATAGAAACATTTTAAATAATGAAAGGGATAGACAAGATAGAGGCAGAGAGGTTGTTTCCACTGGTCGGGGAGACTAGAACTAGGGGGCACAGCCTCAAAATATGGGGGAGCCAATTTAAAACCGACTTGAGAAGGAATTTCTTCTCCCAGGGGGTTGTGAATCTGTGGAATTCTCTGCCCAAGGAAGCAGTTGAGGCTAGTTCATTGAATGTATTCAAGTCACAGATAGATACATTTTTAACCAATAAGGGAATTAAGGGTTATGGGGAGCGGGCGGGTAAGAGGAGCTGAGTCCACGGCCAGATCAGCCATGATCTTGTTGAATAGCGGAGCAGGTTCGAGGGGCTAGATGGCCAACTCCTGTTCCTAATTCTTATGTTCTTATGTTCTTATATCCAGGGCAACACTAAAGGTTTTTACAAATATATTAAGAGAGGGTGGCTAAGAATACTGTGTACCCCTAATGACAGACGCAGGTGATACTGTAATTGGAAATCAGGAAATAGCAGATTTACTACATAGCTACTTGGTATCAGTTTTCACAATAGAGGATCACAATAAAATACCAGATATAAGGAAATCTAAAAATTAATCAAGGGGTGGAACTAACTAGATGCAATACAAGTAAAAAACAGGGTGACGAAGAAACTAATGAGATTAAAGATTAGCAAATCTCCAGGATCCGATAGTTACCACCCCAGAGCATTAAAAGTAGGTGAGGAAATTGTTTCTGCATTAGTCATGATCTTCCAAAATTCTCTCGATTCAGGAATTAGCTCCTTGGATTGGATAATTGCCAACGTCACTCCACGATTTAAGGGTAGGAGAGATAAACTCGGGAAATTTTAGGTTTATTAGTCGAACGTCAGTTGTGGGGAAGTTATGAGAATCAATTATTAGTGATAGAGTGATTGAGCATTTGGACAAATATGAACTGATCAGAGATCCAGCATGGATTTATAAAGGGCAAGTCATGTCTAATGAACCTCGTTAAATATTTTGAGGAGGTGACTAACGTGGTAGATAAGTGAGTGTCTATGGATGTTATTTATATGGACATCCAGATAACATTCAACAAGGTTCCATGTAAGAGACTCAACAAAAAATGAGCGTGCATAGAATTGGAGGCAACCTATTGACTTGGATGGAGAATTGGTTGGGGAGTAGGAAACAGAGACTAGAGATAAGGGATTATGTACTCAAATTGGCAGGATGTGATTAGCGGTGTCCGCCAGGGATCTGTATCGGGGTATAGTCTTTCACTATATTTATAAATTACTTGGATGAAAGAAAAGAGTGGTGTATATCTAAGTTTGCTGACAACACTAAGTTAGGCAGCACAGTAGTGTAGATCGGAGCAGAAAGTTGCAAACGAACATTGAAAGACGAAGCGAGTGAGTAAAACTGTGCAGATGGAATTCAATGTGGGAAAGTGTGAGATCATCCACTCTGGATCCAAAAATGATAGATCAGAGTATTTTCTAACTGGCGAGTTGGGATCCAAGTACACAAATCACTAAAAGCTGGGTGGGTACAAAAATAATTTAAAATGCTGATAGAAAATTGGCCTTTATCTTAAGAGGGCTGGAATATAAAGGAGTGGAAATTATGTTACAGCTGTATAGAGCTCTGGTTGGATCCCATCTGGAGTACTGCAATCAGTTCTGGGCACTGCACCTCAGGAAGGATAGATGGCCTTGTAGGGGGTGTAGCACAAATTCACTAGAATGATATCGGGGCTAAAAGGGTTACATTATGAGGGCTAGATTGCATAGATTAGGCTTGTATTTCCTTGAATATAGAAGATTAATGGGGGATATAACAGGTGTTTTAAGATGATTAAAGGATGTGATAGGGTAGATAGACAGAAACTATTTCCTCTGGTGGGGGACACCAGAACAAGGGAGCATATCTTTAAAATTAGAGTTACGCTGTTCAAGGCTGATGCCAGAAAACACTCCTTCACAAAAAGGGCAGTGGAAATCTGGAAGTGTCTCCACAAAACACTGTTGAAGCGAGTTCAATTGCAAGTTTCAAAACGGAGATCGATACATTTTTGTTAAGCATGGGTATTAAGCGTTACGGAATCAAGGTGGGTTGATGGAGTTAAGATACGGATCAACCATGATCTAATTCAGGAGTTCCTAAATTATGATATGTGTACCCCTGGGGACATCTCTGGGGAATACAAGAGAGAAATTGTCTAATGGTGGATTTTATTTATTAATCATTTTATTTCTTTATTGCATTTTTATAATGGGCTACTCAGGCAAAGCTTTAAAACTCTGTGGGAATTTGTTAAATAAAGTAGCGAATTTATTTCAAAATGTACCAATGAGAACACAGATACACAGAGATGATGGCGTACAGAGCCCTCGCCTCCAATCACCGTACACTACAGCATGGTTTCAGTTGCCCAGCAACTATCCAGTCTAATTGAGCTCAGAACTAGGTTGTCTTTTTTTTCGGCTATAAGTCACACTATAACTGTATTTATCAGGAATAACAGTGAAAAATGGCTAAAGACAGCTAGTGTTAAGAAAAACACAAAAAGCATCAGTGATGAGAAGCAAAGTAATTAAATTTGTCATGCCAGCATCAGTGCACTTGCTGAAATCATTGGTGAGATGACGATTACTGACTCAACATGCAAATCTCAGCTTATGAAGCGAAACAATGGGCTCAAGTTTCGGACCCCCGCTAGAGCAGCGCACATCAGAGAGGCCTGCCTAATTTGTAGAAGAGAAATGGCACCGAATACTTACCTCGCAATTCTCCAATATCTGTAGGCCTGTTTCCAGGTTGGCGCGGAGCAGCAGGAGCTGCTGGGGGCGGAGCTACAGCCCTGCGCCAAAAACAGTGCCGGCAGCTGCGCGCGTGCGCAGTAGCTCCTGGCCCTCCCCGTCTCCGGGCGACGATACTATCCCTGGCTGAAGGGACGTCGCTCCTATCCCGGGCCGAGTGGCCTGACTGCCCTTACCTCTTCCGTGGGGGCCCGCCCAAGTCCTGGCCGGCGGTCCGGCGTATCCTGGGGGTGGGCCCCGCCCGAAGTCCTCGGTGGGCCCCGCCCAAAGTCCTGGTCGGCGGTCCGGCGTCGGCTGGGGACGGGCCCCGCCCGAAGTCCTCGGCAACGACGGCGGGGCCCGCCCGAAGTCCTGGTCAGTGGTCCGGCGTCTGTTGGGGGCGGGCCCTGCCCGGAGGCCTTGGCATTGGTGGCGGGGCCCACCCGATGTCCTGGTCAGCGGTCCGTCGTCTGCTGGGGGCGGGCCCCGCCTGAAGTCCTGGTCGGCGGCAGGGCCTGCCCGTAGTCCCCGTCAGCAGCGGGGCCCGCCCGACCGGCAGCAGGGGGGCCCGTCCCAGCAGGCTGTTGGAGGGTTCCCATGCTGCAGTAGGCGAGTAGAAACTTTACATTTTTTATTTGATTGATTTATTGGTTGATTTATTGATTTATTTATCATTTATTATTGATGATGGCTCTTTATTTGTAAAAGTGAAGTGTTTAATACTTGTAAACTCCCCCCCCCCCACCCCCCGCCAAATCTCTCGTTCCCTACGCCTAATTTATAAAGTGTAGGCAAGGTTTTTCTGAACGTACAAAAATCTACACTTACTCCATTCCGAGTTCGATTGGAGTAAGTTTTCGCTGCTAAACTTGCAAAACAGGCGTAATTGGCTGGTAACGCCTCCTTTTGAAAAAAAATTTGTTCTAAAACAAATCTATTCTAACTCACTAGAATTGGAGAAAACTAAATGCCGAGAATTGCAATTTCTAAGATACTCCATTCTAAACTAGTTGCTCCAAAAAAATAGGAACAACTTGAGCCGAAACTTGAGCCCATTGACACTAGTCACAAAATAGGATCTATAACAAAGAGACCTAAATATAATGAAAGGTACATCGAAATGGGATTTACTTGGACTGGAGAGGTACGCAGGCAGTTGGTCGATCTGGATAGGGGTATGCAATAAGTAAAGTTTGGGAACCTCTGATCTAATTAAATGACGGAACAGGCTCAAGGGGTTGAATGGCCTACCCCTGTTGCTATGTTCCTATAACCACAAATGGACACATTGGTGAATGTCAGTTTAAAAGAATGTACGTAGAATTGATAGCAAACAAGACGAATGTTTTTTTTGAAAAAGGTATTATAAACTGGGAAATTGCACATATTGCACAACCCAAGGCTACAAACAATTTCACTAAGACACATTTGAGGGGAATGTTGTTGAGACATTTCATTAATATGGAAGGTAGTAACACGAATAGCTATTATTACACATCATTTCTCACCCCCGACAATGCCTTTAACAGATTAGCTTAAGTTTACTTCTCAGTGATCAATTTATGGAGGGCTTGATAGCTTACTCCAAAAGGCACATTTTAATAGAGTATGTCTAAACAATTTAATAGAATAATAAGGCATTTAACCTATTGATCAGGTCCCCTGGAATGATGCTCAAATTACTTCTATTTACTGTTTCCCTGCTAACCTCACCCCCGCACAATTTAAATTTTGTATTCTTAATTGCTCGAAATAGTATGTGAAGGCTTAAAAACTTCTTAAAGGAAAGATACTGAACTTAAAGACCACACATTCTGAAGTTGGTTTCATAAGATAAAAATTGTTGGAGAAAACACAATAATGAAGCTAATGTGTTAATTGGGTCAAATGCCTCAGATTTCACATGGCATGGAAAATATCAACAGCTTGCAAATGTCCAACAGCACTTCAGAGATGTAATCAAAAAATGGATGCTGAAATCTTTGCCAGTGGTGGGTTTTAAGAAGGATTTTATAGCGTGAAAGGGAGGTGGAGAAGAGGGTTTAGGGATGAATTTGTAGTGTGGGGCCTCAATGGCTGAAGGTATGATCAATGGTGGGGGATGGCTCGAGGACTTGTTGTTACAACAACTTGTATTTATATAGTAAAACATCACAAGCGCTATAAAAAAGATATTACGTCTGATGAAAGAGGTAGGTTTTAAGGAGTGTCTTAAAAGAGGAAAGAGAAGTAGGGGGCGGAGAGGTTCAAGCTGGGAATTCCAGAGCTTCGGGCCTTGGAAGCTAAATGCACGGCCAACAATGGGGGAGCAATTAAAATTAGGGAATGCTCAAGAGGCCAAAATTAGAGGAGCGCAGATATCTCAGAGGGTTGCGGGAAATGTTCCCGTTAAGCTGGAGCTCTCACGCAGCCAGCGGACCGGCTTTTAAACAGAAGAAAACTGAGCATGCACAGGAACTTGAATGGGCATTAAAGGGTCGCGCACTCCCAAAAAAAGTGGACGTTGGTTGTGGGGCTAGAGGACATTACAAAAGGTAAGAAAGGGCCAGATTGCGAATGGGTTTAAATACAAGGATGCAAATATTAAATTTCAAATTGAGGAACTTGAACCAATGTAGATCAGTGAGGACAGGAGTGAACGGGGTTGATGCGAGATGGCCAATGGAGTTTTGGATGAGTTGGAAGTTTAAATATTGTGGAGGATGGGAGACTGGTCAGGAGTGCATTGGATTACTCAAGTCTGGCATGAATGTGATGTTCAGCAGTAGATGGGCTGAGGTAGGGGTGGATGTTGGTGATGAGGTGGAGGTGGAAATAGGAGGTCTTTGTGATGGAGAGGATAAGGGGTCAGAAGCCTAGCTCAGGGTCAAAGAAGACATCTGGTTCATCGTAAGAGAGTAACTAGGGAGCGCAGATGGAATTAGTGACAAGGGGATGGAGCAAGTGCCGAATATGATGGCTTCGGTCTTACCAATGTTTAGCTAGAAGAATCTGTGGCACATCCAAGATTGGATATCAGAAAAGCAATCTTATTGCACTAATCCAACCTTAGCACAAAAGAGACTTGCATTTATATAGCACCTTTCATGACCTCAGAATGTCAACAGCCAATGAAATACTTTTGAAATGTAGTCACTGTTGTAATGTAGGAAACACGGCAGTCAACTTGCGCACAGCAATGTGATAATGACCAAATAAATATTGGCCTGGACACCAGGATTAACTCCTGTTCTTTTTCAAAATAGTACAATGGAATCTTTTACATTCACCATTTACCCACCTTTGTTTCATATCCCTTGATAACCAACAACAATCTACTCATCCAAGTCTTTAAAAGTTGAAAATTTCAATTATCCCAGCATCCACTGATAGGAGAGTCTGTGACCATCACCAATTTTGAACGTGCATTTTTTAAACTAAGGCTTTTGCAGAATTATAGAATCCACGAAAATGTTAACCAGGAGACAAATGTGTCAGATTCTCCAGTAAGACCCACATTTAAATTGTAAATGACCTGCTTCAAAGTGGTCCTTTTGCTCTGCATTTGATCATTGGTTTTCTTGAATAAACCATATACCCATCAATTCAGTTCACTGGAAACATGTTAAAAGACTTACATTTATATAGCGTCTTTCACGACGCCTCAAAGTGCTTTCTTTACAGCTAATAAATTCCTTTTCAGTGTAGTCATTGTTATAATGTAGGAAACATGGCAGCCAATTTGCACACAACAAGGTCCCTCAAACAGCAATGAGTAAATGAGTAGATAATCTATTTTAGTGACAAAAACTGAAAATGCTGGAAACACAGGCTAGGCAGCATCCATGGAGAAACAGTTAACGCTTCAGATCTGAGACCCCTTTCGTCAGAATTGGAAGTTAGAGATGTAACAGATTTTAAGCAGGTGCCGAAGCACCTATTTTAGTGATGTTGGTTGAGGGATAAATATTGGCCAGGACACAAGAGGGAATTCTCCTGCACTTTGAATAGTATCATAGGATCTTTTACATCCACCCGAGAGGGCAGGTGGGGCCTCAGTTTAAAATCTCATTCGAAAAACAGTACCTTACAGTGCAGCACTCCCTCAGTACTAGAATTTCAGCCTAGATTATATGCTCAAGTTTCCGTAGTAGGACTTCAACCCACAATCTGCTGACTCAGAGGCTCCCACTGAACCAAGGCTGAAACCTAGGTGTTTTAGGTTTATCTAGACTTATATTTTATTGAAGACTTTAAATTGTTGTTTACTTTTGTGGCTGAGACTACTTCAGCTTAAAGTTTCTTACTAAATCACCTGAAACTAATGATAAAAATTGTAAAACCTTAAAATTTAAACCATACAAATTAAATACAAGTCCTACAATTACTTCGACAAATTGAAACACTTGTGCATTGATTACCACTCAGTGGTTTAAATAAATCAGTGCCTGAACACATTTATCAGCCTTTGAAAATAAAAATGAGGTCACAAAATTAGCTAAAGCAAGAGAACACACATAGCTGCCAGAGTACTTCATTTCAGTGCTTTACATTTACACACTTCCTGAAAAAAAATGTTCTTACACATAACAGGACACTGACTAATTATTCTTATTTCAGTGATGAACAGAAAGCAAGAAGAGTTCTTGACTGCTTTAAGAGTAGAATGAAAGCCCCTACACCTGTGGGATAATGGCTTGAGACACTCATTTGATACCAGAAGTTGCACGAGCAGACAAATCGACTACCTTATGGCCCACTCTAGACCATAGACACTGTATGCAAGACAAATAACAGGTCTGTTCAGTCTAAAGTGATTGGAGGCCAATTAATGCTTTGATAGATTTGCTTACCTTATATACGTCAATAAGTTCGTTTGGGCTCTGCAAAATTAGTCTCATTTTCTGTGTTTCATATTCTATTAGAGGGATGTTTAAGCTTTTTCTCTGTGTGCCACATTGGATGTATACTAAGTTCAAATCTATTTTCCCATTAATCTGATTTAAGCTTAGCACTCAAGTGCATTTTCTTTTGTAGACATAAAAGTACCCTAACCAGTTTCAAAGTAGTACTTCAATTATGCACCAGACAGAAAATTTGTTACAGTACTTTACTGTTAGATATTTTATATACAGATTAAACTTTTAAAATGTCTCAATTTTTCTCTCGATGCAGGTCAGACATCAATGCTTGCCTAAGTGTTAACTTTTGGGCAGCTGGTACAGCAGAGTTTCTCATTTTCAGTAGAGCAGCAGAGATTGGTAGGACAATTATACCAAGTATTTCATTCCCTCACCCCAGAAAACTGCACTAGGAAGGCAGCCTCAGTCAGCAAGTGAACCATGTTGTGGTGAGTCTTAGACTTTAAAGTGAAATTTAAAATAAGTTACAACAAAGAAAGGAATGTGACCCTTATGTAATTTGGGTTTGTGGAAAGATGGTAAGGCCATCTGTGACGAGTCACTGGACAGTGTGTTTACACTCTGGGCTGCACTGCTGTACGTTTACGTTTAACATATTGCTGCTATAGTCTGCAGAAAAATGTGGGCAAGTAAAATGTATTCTTAAAAAAAAATTTTGAGCTTGAGAGCAAACATTTTTTTTTTTTTTTTTTTTAAACAGTACAAAGATTAATCCAAGGTCATGTATTACAATGTACTTGACCTTATATTAATAGTTACCTTCCCCAGCAGTTCTAGCTATTTAATTACCAAACAATCCCACGTAAAGTGCTGCTCCAAGGAGCCATGCATTTCAGCAACTAGCAAAAATAGCAAGATTCTCCTGGGTTAACATCTTCTATGAAGTTATTAGTCGATGGCCTTTGATGGCTCTGAAATGCATTCAGAGCCAAGGAGATATATAACTTAAGCACCACATTAAATTCAGTCCTTAACTCACCCTTTGTCCTTGGCGTGTACATCGGCTCCGTGCTGGAGAAGGAGTTGAACAATCCGGACACGATTGTAACCGGCTGCCAGATGAAGAGGGGTAGACTGGAAGCAACAACCAACAATTTTGGAAATAATTAGCATAAACAAAACTTATTTTTGACCAAAAGCAGCACTATTAACCTAAATAGGCTAAAATAATCTTTACTTCTACAAATAGCTCCTAATAGGCATTAATAGTTTTGCATTCACAAAACCATTGCGTATAATCCTGTGGGTCGAGCAGTATTCAATACTTCAATCTTCAATAGGTTCAGTTCAGTCGTTCCCTTCCAATGCAGCTTTATAGTCAACACGCATTGATACTGGATATTTACAACACTACAAAAGTGGGAAATCCTATGTTGAAAGTCACAGAAAATCCATAGGGAGAGATTTTCATTTTCGGCACCTGGTCAGTAATCTGCTGGAACAGTTCGCTCGCCCGATATTGAACTTTCCCGATTCGCATTCTATTGAAAATCAGGCAGGTTCTACATTGGTTGGGCAATCCACTGCAGCAGATTAATGGCAGGCACTGAAGACGAAAATCTACCCTATATGTGCATTAACAATATGTGCATGACATGTTGTTAATAGTTATGGTTAGAGTATTAGGATTGAAAATGGGAAAAAGTGATTTAAAAAAAGATAGCCTGAGGTGTTCAGTAATTTTGATATTTAAACTTGTCTGTTGAGTAACTACTTTTACATTTACACGATCTGCAATTGGTTCCACTGAAGCAAAATAAATCATGAAATTGATATTTTCTGCCTTGTAATTAAGATAACAGCATTAGCCATAATTACAATCTCGAAAGAACATTATATTCCACAATGTTTTATCCCCAGGAGTCATGTTTTAATCAGAAATGTTTTATTCCATTAACAAAGTCCTTTTTCAAACCAAGCATGGCCATATACACATGGAAACATTGAGCTTGAAATAGATATTGGTCACCTAGACCAAGATCAGTACAATAATAATGGTTGCACTACTAGTTTAACGGAACGGCAACTGCAAAGCAGCAACTTTTGCCGTTACTTAATCTGCAAATTCAACCTTTAAGAGACAAACATACCATGGAAAGAAACTGTTGACAATGGCTCTCATCTAATAAATCTGTTTCAAGTGGTCAACACCTAACTTGTACAGTCTAGATTTAAAATGGCAAAGTAAATTGATTAACCTTCCCTTGATTGAAATACGCTAACCTTAAAAGTTTATCTTTGATGAGAATGGTAATGTAACTCAAAAATGAACCCACTGCAAAATAAGGGAAAAATATTGCAGCCTTGCTCCAGTAGATTTTGTTTTAGAAAAAAAGTGTTTGGTGTCTTACAGATCCAAAACTTCAAGATTTCTGCAGAACCAATCATAAAAACTATCACTTTTGTATCATTCCTTTCACTGCAATCTCCTTTCTTGCTGTGATGAAGAATCAACAATTATTTTTTTCTAAACTATCAATCTACTGGTGATTTAAACCGCTGAAGAATGTTTAGCTTGCACTTGGTCAAGAAAATCATTTTATAAAATTATGTTTCTCAAAAAAGATTGGATTTCATATAAAAATGGTGCAAAAATTAGATAGAGCAGTGATCTGGTTATGAAGAGTGCTGAAAACTAAGGCTAGCATTTTTGGATTTCAATGGAGACAGTCAATAAGTATCCACTGCACAGCACATCTGGAACCATGCAGCATGGGCTACCATTTACATCAATTGACAGGCTTGGCCTCAAGTGTCTATACTGGTTGGCTCATGGGATTAGAAGACAAAGATTTTGATAAAGATTAAATGACTCTGGTAAATCCCATACTCTGGCTTAATTTTAAAAACTGCATTTATTTAATTTTTAGTATTAAATGTTTTTGGTATACAATTTTTCGGATAAAATCGAGAACTCCGGTGTATATTAGTTATTGATCGTCCCGAAAACATGACAAACTCAGGAGATTAAATGAAATTACAAAGCACAGAATATCTTTAAAATACAATTTAGAAAGGTGAGTTGTTTTATTCTGGTAAGATTCTTTTGCAGTAAGATTTCAAATATCATGCATCACTGTTTCTCTACTGCTGGCACCCACCATCACTTTCCTTTATCCACAAGGCAGCAACAGGCTGCGTTGTAGACAGCTGCACATTTGCTTCATGATCGGTTTACTGGACAATTCTGCATGGTCCAGCAGCAACCCAGTCGGGAACTGGTAGAGCATTCCCAGTACAGAGTGCAAGAATCTATACCACAACAGACCTTAACACAAGAAAATTGAACCAAATTCAAACGGACCTTTAAGGTCATAATCTGTATAAATCAATGAAAGGAAAACATTTCGATCTGAACCTTCAAGGATTTGACATAAACTGGGAATTGTGAACATCAATTTTCCAGATAAATCAAGATGAGCAACCGTCACAAAAATCCCCTCATTAATAAGGGAAGAACAAATTATTTTTGTCTGGAGTAGTGCTACATATTGGTAATTTATTCAATTGCTAAAGCAACTGAATGCTCATACTACACAATATATCTATAACATACCCATAGTAAACAAACATATCCAGCTGGCACCATGCCAAAATTGCTTTTTCAGGACACTAAAATCTAAAATTAAAAGAAGCAATTTGAAATGGGCCACATACATAGAAACATGCAAATGTCTGAACTGAAAAATCTATTTCTATAAAGATATAGATCTTTGCAGAAGTGTGTTTGGGAAATCTTTGAGATTTAATGGATCCAGACTGTTGCAAGAACTGATTTATTGCCTTTTGAATTTAGATCACGTTGCTGATAACAGGAAGTGGACAAGATTTACTAACGTGCAAATAAGAAAGCCAAAGCTTCACATCAAACTGTTCAGAAACCTTTTTAAAAAAATTCTGTTCCCAAGTGATTTTCCATAATTTTTACACAAAATTTCCAGTGCACCATTTAAAAAAAATGTACACTTCAACAAGAAATCACTGGTCACATTTGGTTAACATTCTATAAATGGTGAAGCAGCAATACAAGGTTTATAGATCCATATAATGTTACCGGAAAGATCAGTCTTCAACAGTAATCCGAAAGCGCATGAGATCTCATGAATTTGGAGAAAATTCAATGAAGAAATTAGGGATGCATTCAATAAAGGTACAGCAGTTATCATGGGTGACTTTAATCTACATATTGATTGGGCTAATCAAACTGGTAGCAATGCGGTGGAGGACCATTTCCTGGAGTGTATTAGGGATGGTTTTCTAGACCATTATGTCGAGGAACCAACCAGGGAGCTGGCCATCCTAGACTGGGTGATGTGTAATGAGAAAGGACTAATTAGCAATCTTGTGCAAGACCCCTTGGGGAAGAGTGACCATAATATGGTAGAATTCTTTATTAGGATGGAGAATGACACAGTTAATTCAGAAACTAGGGTCCTGAACTTAAGGAAAGGTAACTTCAATGGTTTGAGGCGTGAATTAGCTCGAATAGACTGGCAAAGGATACTTAAAGGATTGACGGTGGATAGGCAAAGGCAAACATTTAAAGATCACATGGATGAACTCTAGCAATTGTAGATCCCTGTCTGGAGTAAAAATAAAATGGGGAAGGTGGCTCAAACATGGCTAACAAGGGAAATTAAGGATAGTGTTAAATCCAAGGAAGAGGCATATAAATTGGCCAGAAATCGCAGCAGACCTGAGGACTGGGAAAATTTAAAATTCAGCAGAGGACGACAAAGGGTTTAATTAAGAGGGGGAAAATAAAGTACGAGAAGAAGCTTGCCGGGAACATAAAAACTGGCTGCAAAAGCTTCTATAGATATGTGAAGAGAAAAAGATTAGTGAAGACAAACGTAGGTCCCTTGCAGTCGGATTCAGGTGAATTTATAATGGGGAACAAAGAAATGGCAGACCAATTAAACAAATACTTTGGTTCTGTCTTCACAAAGGAAGACACAAATAACCTTTCGTAAGTACTAGGGGACCGAGGGTTTAGTGAGAAAGAGGAACTGAAGGATATCCTTATTAGGCGGGAAATTGTGTTAGGGAAATTGATAGGATTGAAGGCAGATAAATCCCCGGGGCCTGATAGTCTGCATCCCAGAGTACATAAGCAAGTGGCCCTAGAAATAGTGGATGCATTGGTGATCATTTTCCAACAGGCTATCGACTCTGGATCAGTTCCTATGGACTGGAGGGTAGCTAATGTAACACCACTTTTTAAAAAGGGAGGGAGAGAGAAAGCGGATAATTATAGACCGGTTAGCCTGACATCAGTAGTGGGGAAAATGTTGGAATCAATTATTAGGGATGAAATAGCAGCACATTCAGAAAGCACTGACAGGATCGGTCCAAGTCAGCATGGATTTATGAAGGGGAAATCATGCTTGACAAATCTTCTTGAATTTTTTGAGGATATAACTAATAGAGTGGATAAGGGAGAACCAGTGGATGTGGTGTATTTGGACATTCAAAAGGCTTTTGACAAGGTCCCACACAAGAGATTGGTGTGCAAAATTAAAGCTCATGGTATTGGGGGTAATATACTCACGTGGATAGAGAACTGGTTGGCAGACAGGAAGTAGAGAGTCGGGATAAACGGGTCCTTTTCAAAATGGCAGGCGGTGACTACTGGAGTGCCGCAGGGCTCAGTGCTGGGACCCCAGCTCTTTACAATATACATCAATGATTTGGATGAAGGGATTGAGTGTAATATCTCCAAGTTTGCAGATGACACTAAACTGGGTGGTGGCGTGAGCTGTGAGGGGGACGCTAAGAGGCTGCAGGGTGACTTGGACAGGTTAGGTGAATGGGCAAATGCATGGCAGATGCAGTATAATGTGGATAAATGTGAGGTTATCCACTTTAGGGGCAAAAACATTAAGGCAGATTATCTGAATGGTGGCTGATTAGGAAAAGGGGAGGTGCAACGAGACCTGGGTGTCATGGTTCATCAGTCATTGAAAGTTGGCATACAGGTACAGCAGGCGATAAAGGTGGCAAATGGTATGTTGGCCTTCATAGCTAGGGGATTTGAGTATAGGAGCAGGGAGGTCTTACTGCAGTTGTACAGGGCCTTGGTGAGGCCTCACCTGGAATATTGTGTTCAGTTTTGGTCTCCTAATCTGAGGAAGGACGTTCTTGTTATTGAGGGAGTGCAGCGAAGGTTCACCAGACTGATTCCCGGGATGGCTGGACTGATATATGAGAAGAGACTGGATCAACTGGGCCTTTATACATTAGAGTTTAGAAGAATGAGAGGGTATCTCATAGAAACATACAAGGGACGGGACGGGACATATTAGATGCGGGTAGATTGTTCCCGATGTTAGGGAAGTCCAGAACCAGGGGACACAGTCTTAGGATAAGGGGTAGGCCATTTAGGACTGAGATGAGGAGAAACTTCTTCACTCAGAGAGTTGTTAACCTGTGGAATTCCCTAACGCAGAGAATTGTTGATGCCAGTTCATTGGATATATTCAAGAGGGAGTTAGATATGGCCCTTACGGCTAAGGGGATCAAGGGGTATGGCAAGAAAACAGAAAAGGGGTACTGAAGGAATGATCAGCCATGATCTTATTGAATGGTGGTGCAGGTTCGAAGGGCCGAATGGCCTACTCCTGCACCTATTTTCTATGTTTCTATGTAAGCTTTAAATTAGTGGATAAATGACCTGCTTAAATGACCAAAGGACAGACTAGTTGGACATGTATTTGAAGGCATTGAGATCTTTATTTGTTCATTTGTAATACGATGGTTTATATGGTTTAATTGATTCAAGAAAGATACCCATTTTGAATAAGTTCTTTGAACACAACAATTTGTCATACACCAACAGAATTAGGCCAAGGTTGTCAACAAAATAATGAGGGCCATGTTCATTTAACATTGGACACCATGTCAGAAAGTTGTTCAATAATGCTGCTTTCCTACGTTCTACTTAGCAGTCACTCCCAAACAAATTATATTATTTTCTCAGAAGAAACTGGCAGCGGTTAAAAATTCAACGATGCAAGAGAACTCCGAAAACAACAGAGCCCTCTGTGGGCCCAAATTTTCCCAACCCCTTTTTCCGGCCCACTCACCCAAGATGCACCGACTTTGTGTGCTCAAAACGGCGCCAGAAAACTTACTCACGATTCTGGCCGCTCTGCCGTGTGTCCCAGGTCCTGGCGCGGCGTTTCTCGTGGAGTGGGGGGTGGAGCTACAGCCCTGCGCTGAAAACAGTGCCGGCAGCTGCGCACATGCGCAGTAGCTCCTCGCCCTCCCAGCGCGTCCTGCGGGCTGTGAGTGGGACCCAATGCTCGCTGCCCCTATTCCTTGCCGAAGGGATGACCCCATGTTCGCCGCCCCTATCCCTGGCCGAATGGTCTCCCGCACCGGCCGGGGCGGGCCCGCTGTGGATCTCTCCCCCGCCCCTTCACCGATGCCGCTGTGGATCTCTCTCTTCCCCACCCCCCGCCCCCTTTCACCGATGCCACTGTGGATCTCTCTCCACCCCCCTTCACCGATGCCGTGTTCAGCCTCTTCACCACCCCCCCCCACCACCCCAAAGATGCCGCGTTCAGCTTCTCTCTCCCTCCCCCATTCACAGATGCCGCGTTGAGCCTAGCCTCCCGGTGTGCGTCTTACCGCCCCTATCCTAGGCCAAATGGCAACCCGCACAGGCCGTCCACTGCCGAGTTTAGTTAAAGGTAGAATTTACTTCAGTTCTTTATTTGTTAATTGAATTATTTACTTCAGTTCTTTATTTTTTATTGAATGTGTCATGCATGTACATTCTGTCTGTAGCCACCAGATGGTGTCATTGTTGGAGGCTATAAAAGGTATAAAAGGCCAGCCATTTTGAGTCAGGCATTTTGAATAAAGCAGAGCCACGGTTGTACCTTGCTTAGTTAAACAGTACTCAGTTTGAACCTTTATTGCATACATAACAGAATGCTTATTACTTTCTGTGCTGTATTTAGTGCTTTGTAAGTCATGGTGCTTTAGGGGCAGGTCTTTTCCGCTTCCTTCTATTTTTTATTTGTTATTGAATGCTTATTTTTGTGCTTTGTTTAGTGCTTTTGTAAGTCTTGGTGCTTTAGAATGTACTAACCTACGCTGATTTCTTAATTCTCCACAAAGGTTTTCTGTGCGACCTCAAGTGGCCACATATGTTTGGGCTAAGTTAGTTTGGAGCAACTATTTGCTGTCCAAACTGGCTTAAATGGCCAAAAAGGCTGGTAATGCCTCCTTTTGGGAAAAAAAAACTAAATAAAAAAAAATCCTAACTAACTCACTTACACTGGCACAAATTAAATGTGCAGAATGGGGATTTTTGAGATACTCCAGAAAAATCAAGTTGCTCCAAAAAAAACGGAGCAACTCCTGGGCAAATTTGGGCCCTGTATGTGGAAGATACTTCCATCTGAAGAGTAAGTGCTGTAGAAGGTAGGAAACAGTATTACCCTTCAAGAAGAGATTACTTTTTTGGTATGCATATGCAACGGCACCTACATGTAATACAGAACAAGCAAACTGAAAACCAGAGATGGTCAAAGTACCAGCTTTGAAGATACCAAACTTGATTTTTTTTTTTTAAACGGCACAAGCAGGCTATGACATGACTCAATGATTTCTTGCTGCCAAACGATAATACTTCCTAGTAACTCAGTTATCTGTCTAGAAACAGGAGGCTCAAGACTGTGTCTCATGAGTAACAAAGCTTTTTTGAGAGACTTGGAGATATGCAACAAACCAAAAAAACCTACATTTTGCTTCTCAAGTGTGAAGTAAAAGGTAAAAATCACTAGTAATCAAAGATATTCAGAGAAATTCAGAAACTATTTGTAGAAGAAACTGAGAGAATTAGCTTAGTGCTCTCTGCCTTCCAGCTCCTCATCCTTTCAGAGAAGATTGCAACCTTAATATAAATATCTTTTACTGCCAGCTGAAAATGCAATTGGTAACGATCAGGTTCCAGGAGAAGAGCCAACTCAACGTTTGCACTTAGAATATTATTGCTCCTGGCCTCATAATCTGTATGTCTGGTTTATGCCCCGAAAATATATACGATGCCATCAACTGCCCAATAATCCAAGTACTTGAAAAATTGGAACTTTTTTCATGTTAAAAATTATGAAAGGATAAGACACAGTAGATAGAGGCAGATTGTTTCCGGTAGTTTTGGAGTGTAGAATAAAGAAACATAGAAAATAAGTGCAGGAGTAGGCCATTCGGCCCTTCGAGCATGCACCACCATTCAATAAGATCATGGCTGATCATTCACCTCAAGACCCCTTTCCTGCTTTCTCTCCATACACCTTGATCCCTTTAGCCGTAAGGGCCACATCTAACTCCCTCTTGAATATATTCGATGAACTGACAGCAACAACTCTCTGCGGTAGGGAATTCCACAGGTTAACAACTCTCTGAGTGAAGAAGTTTCTCCTCATCTCAGTCCTAAATGGGTTACCCCTTATCCTTAGATTATGTCCCCTGGTTCTGGACTTCCCCAACATCGGGAACATTCTTCCTGCATCTAACCTGTCCAGTCCCGTCAGAATTTTATATGTTTCTATGAGATCCCCTCTCATCCTTCTAAACTCCAGTGTATAAAGGCCCAGTTGATCCAGTCTCTCCTCATGTCAGTACTGCCGTCCCGGGAATCAGTCTGGTGAACCTTCGCTGTACTCCCTCAATAGCAAGAACGTCCTTCCTCAGATTAGGAGACCCAAAACTGAACACAATATTCCAGGTGAGGCCTCACCAAGGCCCTGTACAACTGCAGTAAGACCTCCTTGCTCCCATACTCAAATCCCCTCGCTATGAAGGCCAACATATCATTTGCCTTCTTCATCGCCTGCTGTACCTGCATGCCAACTTTCAATCACTGATGTACCATGACACCCAGGTCTCGTTGCACCTCCCCTGTTCCTAATCTGCCGCCATTCAGATAATATTCTGCCTTCATGCTTTTGCCACCAAAGTGGATAACCTTACATTTATCCACATTATACTGCATCTGCCACGCGTTTGCCCACTCACCTAACCTGTCCAAGTCACCCTGCAGCCTTTTAGCATCCTCCGCACAGCTCACACGGCCATCCAGCTTAGTGTCATCTGCAAACTTGGAGATATTACACTCAATTCCCTCATCAAAATCATTAATGTATATTGTAAACAGCTGGGATCCCAGCACTGAGCCCTGCAGAACCCCACTAGTCACTGCCTGCCATCTGAAAAGGACCCGTTTATCCCGACTCTCTGCTTCCTGTCTGCCAACCAGTTCTCTATTCACGTCAGTACACTACCCCCAATACCATGTGCTTTGATTTTGCACACCAATCTCTTGTGTGGGACCTTGTCAAAAGCCTTTTCAAAGTCCAAATACACCACATCCACTGGTTTTCCCTTGTCCACTCTACTAGTTACATCCTCAAAAAATTCTATTAGATTTGTCAAACAGGATTTCCCCTTCATAAATCCATGCTGACTTGGACCGATCCCGTCACTGCTTTCCAAATGTGCTGCTACTTCATCTTTAATAATTGATTACAACATTTTCCCCACTACCGATGTCAGGCTAACCGGTCTCTCTCTCTCTCCCTCCTTTCTTAAAAAGTGGTGTTACATTAGCTACCCCCCAGTCCATACGAACTGATCCAGAGTCGATAGACTGTTGGAAAATGATCACCAATGCATCCACTATTTCTAGGGCTACTTCCTTAAGTACTCTGGGATGCAGACCATCAGGCCCCGGGGATTTATCTGCTTTCAATCCCATCAATTTCCCTAAAACAATTTCCCGCCTAATAAGGATTTCCTTCAGTTCCTCCTTCTGACTAGACCCTCTGTCCCCTAGTATTTCCGGAAGGGTATTTGTGTCTTCCTTCGTGAAGACAGAACCAAAATATTTGTTTAACTGATCCGCCATTTCTTTGTTCCCCATTATAAATTCACCTGACTGACTGCAAGGGACCTACGTTTGTTTTCACTAATCTTTTTCTCTTCACATATCTATAGAAGCTTTTGAAGACAGTTTTTATATTCCCAGCAAGCTTTCTCTCATACTCTATTTTCCCCCTCCTAATTAAACCCTTTGTCCTCCTCTGCTGTATTATAAAATTCTCCCAGTCCTCAGGTTTGCTGCTTTTTCTGGCCAATTTATATGCCTCTTCCTTGGATTTAACACTATCCTTAATTTCCCTTATTAGCCACGTTTGAGCCACCTTCCCCGTTTTATTTATATTCCAGACAGGGATCTACAATTGTTGAAGTTCATCCATGTGATCTTTAAATGTTTGCCATTGCCTATCCACCGTCAACCCTTTAAGTATCACTCGCCAGTCTATTCTAGCTAATTTACATCTCATACCATCGAAGTTACCTTTCCTTAAGTTCAGGACCCTAGTCTCTGAATTAACTGTGTCATTGTCTATCTTTATTAAGAATTCTACCATATTATGGTCACTCTTCCGCAAGGGGCCTCGCACAACAAGATTTCTAATTAGCCCTTTCTCATTACATATCACCCAGTCTAGGATGGTCAGCCCTCTAGTTGGTTCCTCGACATATTGGTCTCGAAAACCATCCCTAATACACTCCAGGAAATCTCCCTCCACCGCATTGCTACCAGTTTGGTTAGCCAAATCAATATGTAGATTAAAGTCGCCCATGATAACTGCTGTACCTTTATTGCACGAATCCCTAATTTCTTGTTTGATGCTGTCCCCAATCTCGCTACTACTGTTTGCTGGTCTGTACACAACTCCCATTAGCGTTTTCTGCCCTTTGGTATTCCGTAGCTCCACCCATACCGATTCCACATCATCCAAGCTAATGTCCTTCCTTACTATTGCATTAATTTCCTCTTTAACCAGCAATGCCACCCCACCTCCTTTTTCTTTCTGTCTATCCTTCCTAAATGTTGAATACCTTTGGATGTTGAGTTCCCAGCCTTGGTCACCCTGGAGCCATGTCTCCGTGATGCCAATTACATCATATCCGTTAATTGCTATCTGCGCAGTTACTTCGTCGACCTTATTCCGAATACTCCTCGCATTGAGGCACAGAGCCTTCAGGCTTGTCTTTTTAACACACTTTGCCCCTTTAGAATTTTGCTGTAATGTGGTCCTTTTTGCTTTTTGCCTCAGGTTTCTCTGCCCTCCAGAATGTCCCAGAATCAAAAGATACAAGATTAAATGCAAGAGATTTAGCAGAGAGCAAAAGAAAGAGAGTTGTGAGGCTGTGAAATTCATTTCCAGGGTTAGTGGTCGAGTCAAAAACAGTCAGCATTCAAGATTAAATTGGATCGGTGGATGAAGGAAAAGGGAATAAAGGAATTGGAACAGCGTGGATAAATGCGATTAGGAGTATTGCTTGCATGAAGGTTAAAAACTGACAGAATGGTTGAACCAAATATCCTGTTTCAGTGTTGTAATTTCTATGTATTTCTATTTAAGGATGGTATTCATTCAGCAGTGGCTCACCTCTGTAACAGTGCACCACCAATCTATGGATAGTAAACATCGGGCTAAACTGAAATTTGAACTCCACAGATTTCAATTTATAATCAAAGCTCCCCTTCTTCCCCCCTCCAACTGCCCCAGATACCGGTAAAGGACTACTTTTGGATTTTCCGTACCCAGTTGACGTTGACAGCAGTCCAAAGTTCAGGATTGGCTCAGATATAGCCCACTTAATAAGACGGGCAGCACTAATTCAGACACCTCTAATTCACCCAGAAGATCCACATCGGCACTAGGAATAGGATGCAAATGCCATGAGATTATCCCTCTACTTCACTTTAAATAGGAGGATTAGTCAGTGTCTTCTGTTGCAAGGTCATACATTTTTTCAAAGTAATTCCCTGGTTCATTAAGGTTATAATATGATACCAGGACATATTTCCTACTATCCGGCTATACTTTGAGAAGACTTTCATTCCTTAACTATCATGGCATTTGAAATTTTCTTTTATTCCATGTTTGGTTTACAAACTCCCCATTTCTTTCCATTACTGTATCTTTGAATCTTCCGTTAACTACCGAATACCAGATAATAGTCACATTCATGTCACTGGGGAATTAACATTTTTATTGTTTGTACAAGATCATAAATGATGAGCACTTTTGTAAAAGTACAACTGCTGCAGTAATTTCATACAAACTTTCAGAATAGGTTTCCACACCCATTTGAGCAGACTGATAATGGTGTCAATGGGGTCACTACTGGAACATTGCAAATATTCTTTATTTCAAGCTATTTATTTGCATTCTCTTAAATGAACTTTCATTTGAAAATGATAATTCATCTAATGAAAGCAGTATGGGCAAATCAAAGATTTTTATCTTCTGAAAAGATGATCTCCCCTGTAGGGAGATATGCACCCATTGGAGTAAAACCTAACTTGGTAGCATGCATATAAAAATTAGGAAAGCAGAAAATGCAACCATTTAATGAAATGGCACAATAGTGGGATTTCTTTCAGATATGATGCAGAAGATCATGTGCAACACTACCGTGATATTTTAATGTACATATTACATGTATGGCTTCCCCAAAACCAATCAAGCTAGGCTTGACTCCCATGGTGTGTGAGAGATACTTAATTAAAAAAATGGTGTTGCACAACTTAAGAGAAACATCTCTTTGGTTTGGTTTAGGTAGAACAAATAGCAAAAACACAGATCACCACAACTTATTTGGAAACGGTCTTGAATGAATCCTAGCTCCCTCAAGAGATACAAAGATGAGTTCAGTGAAAAAATTAAACTTAACTTTCCTGTGTATTGAAGCAGTCGAGGAAATAGATGAACTTTCTTGCCAGGTGACCACAGCATTGTCTTCATTCTTGCAATGTTTATTGTACATATATTTTCACTAAGAAGGTGTTTATTAAAAGTTTCAAACTCTGAACTTGGAGGTCGTTCCCCAATCCTACAATTAGATAAATGGCCAGAGTCCTTGGGTCTTTTCCAAGGCAGCTTGTTCCATAGAACAATAAGTTGAAATTAAATAATTAAGTTTAAATACTCCAATTTTGTGTTTAAAGCAGTTGGGAAGAAGAGCAGGAACAAAGCCCACTACGTTCAGAATGAGAAAAACCGTATCAGAAAGATGGGTTATCACACTTTGTTCCCTTCTTGGCCTATACCACAGAAGTGCCATCAACGCAAAACTATTTGATGCTTACTTACCCTATCCGAGGATCAACGAGTCCGTTTTTTGGAGAGAAAAAAAGCCCAGAAAACAGCTTTTAGTGAAAGTGAAGATTGTTCCATGTGATTACCTTGGAACAACTCGCATTTATAACGCTTTTAACAAAGAAAAACACCCCAAGGCACTTCACAAAGGCGTAATCAAAGAAAAATGGTTGCCAAGCCAGAGAAGGAGATAGTAAGAGAGGTAACCAAAAGCTTAGTCAAAGAAGTGGGTTTTAAAGAGGGTACTAAAGGAGGAGGAAGGTGGAGAGGTTGGTCAGGTTTAGGGAAAGAATTCCAGAAGGTGGGACTTAGGCAGCTGTCAATGGTGGGGCAAAACGCGGGAGAATGCACAAGAGCTCAGAGTTCTGGGACGGGGTGGCTGGTAGGGCAGGAGGGGATTACAGAGATGGGGAGGGGCATTGGGGGACCAGGAGCCAATGTAGGTTGACACGGACAGGGGTAATGAGTGGTCGAGACTTAGTGTAGGGTAGGATACGAGGTTCGGATGAGTTTAAGTTTAGAGTGTGGAAGATGGGAGGCCGGCCAGAAAATCATTGGAACAGTCAAGTCTGGAGATAATAAACAGATAGATGAATATTTCAGCGGCAGATAGGCTGAGGCAGGGTGGAAATGGCAATGTCATAGAGTTGGAAGTAGAAGACTTTGTGATAGAGGGGGTTTGGGGCGGAATATTACAGTCATATTCATGTCACTGGGGCATTCACATTTTTATATTGTACAAGACCATAAGAGCAAAGCCCTTTTGTAAAAGTACAACTACTGCAGTAATTTCCTACAAACCTTCAAAACAGGTTTCCACACCCATTTGAGCAGACTAATAATGGTGTGTCAACTTGGACACTATTGAAACATTGTAAATGGGAACTCAATAAAGCTATTTATCTGCACCCTCTTAAATGGATGGGACTATCTTACAAAAAGCTATATGGGCATATTGAAGAGTTTTACCTTCCAAAAAGATTATCTCCCTTGTATGAGGATCTTGTCCTTCAAATAATGTGCATCCTTCATACACCCATAGGATTAAAATCTAGCTTGGTAGCATGCAAGTATAATTAGGAAAGCAGATTAATTAAATGGCACAAGGATGCAATCAGAGACAGTGGTCAGGGAGGTAGATGGAATCGATGGCAAGAGTACGGAGTTTGTGGCGGAAGCCAAAGACAATTGCTTTGGGTCTTTGCAATGTTTAACTGGAAGAAATGGCGGCCCACCCAGAACTGGATGTCGGACAAGTAATCTGACAGCAAGCACAGAGATGGTGGAAAGGTAAAGCGGTGTGTCATTAGAATACATGTGGAAGCTGACTCCATGTCTTCGGATGATGTCGGCAAGGGGCTGTATGTAGAGAAGAACGAGGAGAAGGACAAGAATAGATCATTGGGCGACCCCGAAGGTAACGGTGTGGTTGCAGGAAGAGAAACTGTTGATGGAGATGTTCTAGTTACGATCAGACAGATAATAGTGGAGCAAAGCGAGCGCAGTCCCACTGAGCTCAAAAACAGAGGTGAGGCGTTGGAAGAGACCTGTGTGATCGACCATGTCAAAGGCTGCAGAGAAGTCGAGGAGGTTGACAAAGGAAAATACACCACAGCCACAATCACTGAGAACAACATTTTGGAATGTGATTTGGACCCTTTCAGTACTATGGGAGGGATGGAATCCTGATTGGAGAGATTCAAACATGGAGTTGCAGGAAAGATGGGTATCGATTTGGAAGTTTTCATTCAAAGACTTCAAAGGGAAAGGAAAGGGAGATTGGAAATGGGGCAGTGGTTTGCAAGGATAGAGGGGTCAAGGGTTTTTTTTTGAGGATGGAAGTTTTGAAACTAGGTGAACAGCACCAGCGGAGAGGGAATCATTACAATGTCAGTTGGCAAGGGGGCCAAGAAGTGAACTTGGGTAGTCAGCGGTTTAGTGGGAATAGGATCAAAAGAGCAAGAGGTGTGTCTCAGACAGAATGAGATTCTAGAAATTCTAAAAATGGAATCTAGATTAACAGATGAAGTAGTATAGCTGCTGTGAGTGAAAGTCCATTTCATTGGTGCCTACCAGCCTAATATTCATCACTAAGGTCTACTAAGACATTTAACGCATTAGTTGCTGATGGGGTTATATTCTTTCATTGATAACTTAAATTAAATGAAATTGTCTGTACTTCCACAAATATTTTTATCTTATTTGAACATCATGCCAAGCTGAAATATACTGATACAACAAAATTTTACTAATTTACAGGGTTTTCAGACGGAATAGAGAGGGGAGTAAAAACAAAAGTGGGGGGGGTCGCAGTATTAATTAAAGAAACAATTATAACTGTGAGAAGGGATGATATGTTAGAGGGATCATCAAATGAGGCCATATGGGTTGAATTGAAGAACAGAAAATGGGGGGGAGGGATTACACTACTGGGAGTGTACTGTTGACCCCTAAACAGTCAGAGGGAGATAGAAGAACAAATAGGTAGGCAAATTGCTGTGAAATGCAAAAACTAGAGCTGTAATAGTGGGGAATTTCAACTACACTAATATTGGGGCTAAAACCGGGTCCGTATAAAGTGCAGACTGACCCGGCGAGGCCTAGCAAAAGCTGGTTTTCGGGGCACAATGTCCATGCGCCGAAAACCAGCTTTTTCGATCCATCAAGATTTGTCTTGACAGATCCTCTGCATCCACGGGAGAAGGACATTTGCGCAGGTGAGATTGGGCTATTTGCACATCCCATGCCCAGCAAATGTCCTTCAAACTTATGCCTGGTGAAAGCAGGCGCATGGCCTACTTTTACAAGCGTAAGAGTTTTAAAATATAAAAATTTAATTTAAACACATTTTTATTTAAAAATCCTGTCCATTAAGTTTATTTTAAACCGTATTAAAACACAAAAAAAATCAAAAAATATCTATTTTTTTCTAAAACATTTAATTAACTTTAATTTCAATTAATTTTAAATATGTGGAGTGTTTATTTATTATGTTGTGTTTCTTCTTTGAGGTTTATTCTCATTGATTATAATGGGAACTCGTAAAAATGGAGTTCCCATTATTATCAATGAGAATACTGCAGTGATTGGTGGTCCAGGCCCATGTGACTCCAGCTTTATCGCGTGTACTGGGGTACGCTACGCATTGAATGAAGGCCTCTGACCGGAATCGAAGGCTCTTCTGGGACCACCAGGTACTTTTGCAAAAAATTTTCGGGTCGGCGGCGTTCGTCGGAAGGAAGCCTCTGACTGGAATTTTAGCCCCAATAACTGGGAAAAAGAAGTGTAAAAGATACAGAATTCCTAAAATGCATTCAGGAGAACTTCTTTAGCCAGTATGTAACCAGCCCAACAAGGGAGGGGGTGGTTCTGGACTTGGTTTTAAGGGGCAGGTGGAAGGGGCATCAGTGAGAGAGCATTTTGGTGCTAGTGATCATAATTCAGTAAGATTTATGGTAGCTATGGAAAAGCACATAGGTGCACCAGGAATAAAAGTTCTCAATTGGGGTAAAAGTATTTTGCTGAGCTGAAATGGGATTTGGCCAAAGTGGACTGGAAACAGCTACTTGTTATCAATGTCAGAGCAGTGGGAGGTGTTCAAGGAGGAGATCCTGAGGGTGCAGAAAGTTCCCTTAAAAAAGGTGGGACTAACAAATCTACAGCCCCCTGGATGTCAAGGGACATACAGGGTAAGATAAGGAAAAAAAGATAAGCTTATGACAGATACCGAGAACTCAATACTGCAGAAATTCTAGAGTATAAAAAGTGCAGGGGTACAAATTAAAAAGGTATCAGCAAAGCAAAGAGAGAGCATGAAAGAATGTTGGCAAGTAAGATCAGGGAAAACCTAAAGATGTTTTATAAATACATTAAGAGCAAGAGGACAACTAGAGAAAAAGTGGGGCCTATTAAGAGACCATAAAGGAAATGTGTGTGTGGAGGCAGATGACATGGGTATGATTCTTAATGAATACTTTGCATCTGTTTTCACAAAAGAGAGGAGCGATGCAGACTTTGCAATGAGGGAGGAGGAGTGTGAAATATTAGACGAGATAAACAATGAGGAAGTATTAAGGGGCTTAGCAGCTTTGAAAGTGGATAAATCCCTAGGCCCGGATGAAATGTATCCCAGGCTGTTAAGATAAGCAAAAAGAGGAAATAGCAGAGGCTCTGACCATCATTTTCCAATCCTCTCTGGCTACAGATGTGGTCCCAGAGGACTGCTAAAGTTGTACCTTTGTTTAAAAAGGGAGAAAGGGATAGACCGAGTAATTACAGGCCAGTGGGCCTAACCTCAGTAGTGGGAAAATTATTGGATAAAATCCTGATGTACAGGATAAATCTTCATTTGGAATGACATGGATTAATCAAGGACAGTCAGCATGGATTTGTTAAGTGAAGGTTATGTCTGACTAACTTGATTGAATTTTGCGAGGAGGTAACAAGGAGGGTTGATGAGGGCAGTGCGTATGATGTAGTATATATGGATTTTAGCAAAACTTTTGATAAGGTCCCACATGACAGACTGATCACAAAAGTAATAGCCAATGGGATACAGGGCAAAGTGGCAAGTTGGATCCAAAATTGGTTGAGAGGCAGGAAGCAAAGGTAATGGTTGATGGGTGTTTTTGTGACTGAAAGGCTGTATCCAGTTGGGTTCCTCGGGGCTCAGTGCTGGATCCCTTGCTTTTTGTGGTATATATCAATGACCTGGACTTGAATGTTGGGGGTATGATTAACAAGTTTGCAGATGACACTAAAATTGACTGTGTGGTTGATAATGAAGAAGAAAGCTGTGGACTGCAGAAACATATCAATGTACTGGTCAGGTGGGCAGAACAGTGGCAAATGGAATTCAATCCGGATAAGTGTGAGGTAATGCATTTGGGGAGGTCTAACAAGGCAAGGGAATACACATTATATGGTACAACACTGAAAAGTGTAGAAGAACAAAGGGACCTTGGAATGTAGGTCCACAGATCCTTGAAGGTAGCATGCCAGGTAGATAAGGTGGTTAAGGCGGCAAATGGAATACTTGCCTTTATTAGTCGAGGCTTGGAATACAAGAGCAAGGAGGTTATGCTTGAACTGTATAAAATACTGGTTAGACCACAGCTAGCATACTGTGTGCAGTTCTGGTCACCACATTACAGGAAATATGTGATTGCACTGGAAAGGGTGCAGAGAAGATTTACAAGAATGTTGCCTGGATGGGAGAATTTTGGCTCTGAGGAAAGATTGGAGATGCTGGGTCTGTTTTCTTTGGAACAGAGGAGGCTGAACGGCAGCCTGATTGAGGTGTATAAAATTATGAGGGGCTTGGAAAGAGTGGATAGGAAGGACCTGTTTCCCTTGGCAGAGGGGTCAACAACCAGAGGGCATAGATTTAAAGTAATTGGGGGGAGGTTTACAGGAGATACGAGGGGAAATTTCTTCACCCAGAAGGTGGTGGGGGTCGGGAACTCACTGCCTCTGAAAGGGTGGTAGAGGCAGAAACCCTCACCACATTTAAAAAATACTTGGATATGCACTTAAAATTCTGTAATCTACAGGGCTACGGACTAAGAGCTAGAAAGTGGGATTAGGCTGGATAACTCTTGGTCGGCCGGCACGGACACGATGGGCCGAAATGGCCTCCTTCCGTGCTGTAAATTTCTATGATTTTATGATTCTTGAGAGAGGTGCAATGACAAAAAGATCTCTAAAGATGGTACTGCAGGACAATTTCTGACTAGAAGCTTCCAAATGTGTTCAATGACTCAGTAAATTTATCTAGTGAGCAGTTAAGTCATACATGGTTGGAGAGTGAAAATCAGTCTGGGATCCTGCTCTTGATCTAGAAGTGGACTTCAAATGTTCACAGGATGCAGCTCATCTGGGATGGCTCCCATTCAGATAGTTTGCCTACACTCTGTGTCCAAGGTTCACACACAGATAATGGCCACTGGGGAAAGATACCAGAGGCCAATGGTGCCCCTGGAACTATACACCAAGCAATGGTGACTGTGGAACAATACACTATCAGGAGAGGAATGTATACACATAAAAGTGGGGTCAAAGCAGGAAAAAATGGTTTAAAAAAAACTAAATTTAAAAGCTCTTTATCTGAATGCACGCAGCAGTCATAACAAAATAGATGAGTTAACGGCACAAATGGGTATGATGGGTTGCAAGGTGACCAAGGTTGGGAACTAAATATTATGGGGTATTTGACAATTTGGAAGGACAGACAGAAAGGAAAAGGAGGTGGGGTAGCACTGTTAATAAAGGATGAGATCAATGCATTAGTGAGAAACGATATTGGCTCAGAAGATCAAGATGTTGAATCAGTTTGGGTGGAGATAAGAATAAGGGGAAAATGTCGCTGGTGGGCGTAGTCTATAATCCCCCTAACAGTAGCTACACTGTTGGATGGAGTATAAATCAAGAAATAATGGAGGCTTGTAAAAAAAGGAATGGCAATAATCATGGGCGATTTTAAACTTCATATTGATTGTACAAAGCAAATTGACCAGGGTAGCCTTGAGGAAGAATATATAGGGCTCAAAATTGGCCCCTGCCAATTTTTGGTGCACTCACCTGAGGTGCGCCGTTTTTCCAGGACTCCAAGCGCGCCGAAAATCTTCCTCCCGACTTTGGCCGCTTTCCAACCTCTCCTCGGTGATGGCGTAGCGTGGCCAGTAGATTGGGGACGGAGCCAGTGTCCCGGCGCTAAAAACAGTGCCGGAACATCTGCACACGCGCGTTCGAGTGTGCGCACATGCGCAGTAGCTTCTCGCCCCCAGTGCGACCTGCAGCCTGTGAGAAAGGGACCCGATGCTCACAGTTGCCGCCCCTAAGTCTGGCCGAGTGGTCTCGCGCACTGGCCCGCTGTGTAAGTAGCTGCTTGTGTTCGTGATTTAAACTACTGTGATTAAGATGGCCAGGGTCAGTGTCAGGAAGAGAAGTGTTAAATAGGTTTTAATTAAGCCTTGCTGGGGTTGAGTAGAAAGTTTAATCATCGGGTTTGGTGAATAAAGGTGCTTTTTGGTCAGACGGGACCTCTTATAATAGTAAAGCAAGAGGCGATGTTTTTTGTAAACAGGCGGAGTTTATGTTTGCCGAGTTTCTTTATTTTCTTTTAATTTTTCCTTAAAATTTTAGGTGCAGGTCCTCTCCGCTTCCTTCTATTTTTTATTTGTTATTGAATGCTTATTACTTTTTGTGCTTTGTAAGTCTTGGTGCTTTAGAATGTACTGACCTGCGCCGATTTCTTAACTCTCCACAAGGGTTTTCTGAAGTGGCCACATACACTGGCCTAAGTAGATTTGGAGTAACTATTAGCTGGCCACGGTTGCCTAAATGGCCAAAACTGGCGTAGAAAAAAAAACTAAACTAAAAAAATCGTAACTAACTGAGTTACTCTGGAGCAAGTTTATTGGGGAAAGTGGGGATTTTTAAACTTATGCCAGAAAAACCAAGTTACTCCAAAAAAAACGGAGCAACTCCTGGCCAATTTTGAGCCCATAGTGTGTATCCGGGATAGTTTCCTTGAACAATACGTTGCGGAATCAACCAGGGAGCAGGCTATCTTAGAACTGGTACTGTGTAATGAGACAGGGTTAATAAACGATCTCCTAGTAAAGGATACTCTAGGAATGAGTGACTATAACATGATTGAATTTCAAATTCAGTTGCAGGGTGAGAAAGTTGGATCTCAAACCAGTGTCCTAAGCTTAAATAAAGGAGACTACAAAGGTATGAAGGCAGAGTTGGCTAAAGTGGACTGGGAAAATAGATTAAAGTGTGGCAGACATTTAAGGAGATGAGCAATGGCAGACATTTAAGGAGATATTTCATAACTCTCAGCAAAAATATATCCAAATGAGAAGGAAAGACTGTAAGAGAAGGGATAACTATCCGTGGCTAACTAAGGAAATAAGGGATGGTATCAAATTAAAAACAAGAGTATACAATGTGGCCAAAACTAGTGGGAGGCCAGAGGATTGGGAAACTTTTAAAAGCTAGCAAAGAACGACTAAAATTATAATAAAGAGAGGGAAGATAGATTATGAAAGTAAACTAGCACGAAATATAAAAACAGATAGTAAGGGTTTCTACAGGTACACAAAAAGGAAAAGAGTGGCTAAAGTAAATGTTGGTCCCCTAGAAGATGAAACTGGGGAATTAATAATGGGAAACAGGGAAATAGCAGAGACTTTGAACAAATATTTTGTATCGGTCTTCACGGTAGAAGACACTAAAAACATCCCAATAGTGGATAATCAGGGGCTATAGGGAGGGAAGAACTAAATACAATCACTATCACTAAAGAAGTAGTACTCGGTAAAATAATGGGACTAAAGGCAGACAAGTTCCCTAGACCCAATTGCTTGCATCCTAGAGTTGTAATACAAGTGCCTGCAGAGATAGTGGATGCATTGGTTGTAATATACCAAAATTCCCTGGATTCTGGGGAGGTCCCAGCAGATTGGAAAACGGCAAATCTAACACCCCTATTTAAAAAAGGAGGCAGACAGAAAGCAGGAAACTATAGTCCGGTTAGCCTAACATCTGTTGTTGGGAAAATGCTAGAGTCCATTATTAAGGAAGCAGTAGCAGGACATTTGGAAAAGCATAATACAGTCAAGCAGAGTCAGCATGGTTTTATGAAAGGGAAATCATGTTTGACAAATTTTCTGGAGTTCTTTGAGGATGTAATGAGCAGGGTGGATAAGGGAGAACCAGTGGATGCGGTCTAACTGGATTTCCAGAAGGCATTCGATAAGATGCCACAAAAAGGTTACTGCACAAGATAAAAGTTCACAAGGTTGGGGTAATATATTAGCATGGATAGAGGATTGGCTAACTAACAGAAAACAGAGAGTTGGGATAAACGGGTCATTTTCCGGTTGGCAAACAGTGACTAGTGGGGTGCCGCAGATATCAGTTTACAACTATTTACAATCTATATTAATGACTTGGATGAAGGGACAGAGTGTAATGTAGCCAAGTTTGCTGATGATACAAAGATGGGTGGGAAAGCAAATTGTGAGGACACAAAATATCTGCAAAGGGATATAGACAGGCTAGGTGAGTGGGCAAAAATTTGGCAGATGGAGTACAATGTGAGAAAATGTGAGGTTATTCACTCTGGCAGAAAAAAATAGAAAAGCAAATTATAATTTAAATGGAGAAAAATTGCAAAGTGCTGCAGTTCAGAGGGGCCTGGGGGTCCTTCCACATGAAACACAAAAAGTTAGTATGCAGGTACAGCAAGTAATCAGGAAGGCAAATGGAATGTTGGCCTTTATTGCAAGGGGGATGGAGTATAAAAGCAGAGAAGTCCTGCTACAACTGTACAAGGTATTGGTAAGGCCACACATAAGAATTAGAATTAGGAACAGGAGTAGGCCATCTAGCCCCTCGAGCCTGCTCCACACCTGGAGTACTGCGTACAGTTTTGGTCTCCGTACTTAAGGAAGGATATTCTTGCATTGGAGACAGTTCAGAGAAGGTTCACCAAGTTGATTCCGGAGATGAGGGGGCTGACTTATGAAGATAGGTTGAGTAGGTTGAGCCTATACTCATTGAAGTTAAAAAGAATGAAAGGTCATCTTATTGAAACATACAAGATAAGTGAAGGGATCGACAAGGTGGCTACAGAAAGGATATTTCCACTCAGAGGAAACTAAAACTAGGAGGCATAGTCTCAGAATAAGGGGCCTCTCATTTAAAACTGAGATGAGGAGGAATTTGTCTCAGAGGGCTGTTAATCTATGGAATTCTCTGCTCCAGAGAGCTGTGGAGGCTGGGTCATTGAATATATTTAAGGCGGAGATAGACAGATTTTTGAGCGATAAGGGAATAAAGGGTTATGGGGAGCAGGCAGGGAAGTGGAGCTGAGTCCATGATCAGATCAGCCATGATAGTATTAAATGGCAGAGCAGGCTCAAGGGGTTAAATGGCCTACTCCTGCTCCTTTTTCAATGTTCTTGGAGGCAAAGGGAGGAGAACACTGGTCAGAAAAAGGAAAACAAACTTCCTACAGTACTCAAAATATGATGGATTTACAAAACTAAAAACAGGACTTTATAACTGTTGAGTTGAAGAAATTTAAGACTAAAAGAGCATGTGGTGTATTAATGGAGAATAAGATTGAGGTTCTCCATCGTGTTAATCATTAGATGAAAAGCAGAGATATTCAGGTGTCCTCGTATAGGAAACACAGAAGGACAACAAGCAATTAGGAAGGCAAATGGCAATTTGGTCTTTATTGCAAAGGAATTGGAGTACAAGAATAAGGAGGTCTTACTATAACTGTACAGGGTATTGGTGAGACTGCACCTGGAGCACGGTGCACAGTTTTGGTCTCCGTGTTTAAGGTAGGATATAGCTGCATTGGAGGCTGTTCAGAGAAGGTTCACTAGGGTGATTCCGGAGATGAGGGGGTTGACTTATGAAGATAGGTTGCGTAGGTTGGGCTATACTCATTGGAGTTCAGAAGAATGAGAGGTGATCTTATCGAAACATATAAGATAATGAGGGGGCTCAACAAGGTGGATGCAGAGAGGATATTTCCACTCATGGGGGAAACTAAAACTAGGGGACGTAGTCTCAGAATAAGGGGTCGCCCATTTAAAACTGAGATGAGGAGGAATTTCTTCACTCAGATGGTTGTGAATCTGTGGAATTCTTTGCCCCAGAGAGCTGTGGAGGCTGGGTCATGGAATATATTTAAGGTGGAGATAGATAGATTTTTGAGCGTAAGGGAATAAAGGCTTATAGGGAGCAGGCAGGGAAGTGGAGCTGAGTCGATGATCAGATTAGCCATTATCTTATTAAATGGCGGAGCAGGTTCGAGAGGCCAAATGGCCTACTCCTATTTCTTATGGTCAGTTTTGATTTCCTTATGAGGCAGGACATACTTGCCTTGGAGCAGTGCAACAATGGTTTACGAGATTGATCCTTGGGATGAGAGGGTTATCTTATGAGGAGAGATTGAGCCTATACTCTCTGGAGTTTAGATGAATGAGGTGATCTCATTGAAACATACAAGACTCTGAGGGAGATTGACAGGGTAGATGCTGAGAAGTTGTTTCTTCTGGCTGGAGAGTCTAAGACTAAGGGGCATAGTCTCAGGATAAGTGGTCTGCCATTTAAGCCTGAGATGAGGAGAAATTTCTTCACTCAGATGGTTATGAATCTTTGGAATTCTCTACCCCAAAGGGCTGTGGGCACTGAATCATTGAGTATGTTCAAGGCTGAGAAGATAGATAGATTTTTGGACTCTAGGGGAATCAAGGGATATGGAGATAGAGCAGGAAAGTGGAGTTGAGGTCGAAGGTCAGCCGTGATCTTATTCAATGGCGGAGCAAGCTCGAGGGGCCATACTTCTAATTCTTATGACCTTGTAGTCACAATGTAGAACTCAGTAATATCAAGTACTTTTCCATCCACAAGAGATGAAAGCTGCAAAATCTGTTAAGTGAACAAACCTAACAACTAAGTGTAAGGATGCATTGTCCAGTTACGGGCCAGATTCTGGAAAGAGCTGAATCCCTATTTGCCATCTCAGTTTAGCAAGGAGTTGAATACAGCACACTCAATTAGCAGGAGGAGAAAGGGATGAAGAACGGGAAAAAGAGCGGAGATGGAAAGAGGAGCATAAAACAAGAGATGTACAGAAACCCACTTTACGAGCATACAAAAATGACAGGTAAAAAAAGATTAAAAAAAAATAAATTTTGCTCCAAGGACACAAAAGAAAGTGGAATAATGCTCAATCACATGCATTCTCATGGATAGCAAGTGGTAAAAACTTTGACTTCCATAAAGCTTCCACCTTGAATCTGAATGCCCAGACCTGAAGCATATATTCTCTCAGCTGAATGAGGTGTATGTGGGTCACTAACTTGTTAAGCATCGACACCCACTTTTGAAAGAAGTTGACGAGGAAACAAAATCGAAGTGAGAGCATTTTTACATCAGGAAAAGACATCTGTATTTACAATTCGTAGCATATTTTGCATATGTATTTTCATACAAGTTCATCAAGATGGCATATCACTGCTGTACTCCCATTGGACTGTGCAAAATAACCCTCAACAATATCCCCTTGGTAGGGCCAGACAGTCAACCTTGATCTCGGTGCAGAAATGTATTCCTCTCCAATTTATTAAAAATAAAAGCCTATTCAAGTGCAAGGTTAGACGTTTTATCATTCCACTGCTACAGGTACTACCACCTTGAAGCTACAGTAAGAGTTCCCATAATTTGTGCTGTTTCTATTGTATAGCTGTTTGTTAAATTCTGCACACAATGCACAAAGAACAGCATTAGCAATCTATCAGCAGCATTACCCCCTCATGTCCAAACTCCAACAAGAAATGATTTCACAAAGGCCCAATTTATTCAGTCTACAACCTTGCCATGAAACCAGTGAAAGGAGAGAAATTTATATCCTTTTGGTAGCTGTATATATATTTTTCATTTTTTCGTCTTCACGCTGATCTTCTCCCAGAAAAATGGTGAGAGCGCCATGAATTTGAGCCTTCACCATCCAGCAGGATGCACAAAAAACATAAGAATGGAATTTTCTCTCCCTTCCAATTTTTATCTGGAATCCACCTAGTGACTCAGGGGGAACGGTTGACATTTGGCCATGTCCACAAAGCATCAGTCATGCTTAAGATTTCATGTCAAGATGTCTGAATGGCATTCCAACATTACATCAACTGACTGCAGGTAATAAGTGTGTCTATCTTAAAACCTTTTTGTGAGGGGAGATTTATAGTCTGAAAATGAGGTGCATTATGTAACTTTTTTAGAATTTGAGTGTTTTATATCATTTTACAAGCATTTGCTGAAGAATTGCTATCTAATTACATGGGTTTCCTTAGCTCCAACTACTATGTAAGGTTTTCTCTAAGTTTATAGAAAAACCAACAATGAAATTTCGCCAAATGTCTATTGAGCATTTTCACCAGTTTGACCTGTCGTGAACACAGACCTGAAAACTGTAGGTGCACTGCCCGTTATTTGCTGTCCATTGAAATCAATGGATTAAAAAAAACATTGGTAGCAGAGCCACATTTTTATGACCCACACTCGCAGAGTGCCAGGACTCAGAAAATCTATAAACTTTTATTAAAATCATAGCTATCTCAGCTTTGGTCACAAGTATCTTGAAACCCAATATTTTGCATATTACAGACTACATATATTTTAGCCAGCAAATCATGCTACTTCAACAAGATATCAGCAACATAATCGTAAATAAAGTAGTATCCTGATCCACACACAAGTTGGTATTCATTTCCAAAATGCACTAAGTCGAGCATTTTTGTCAGAAACCATGGAGGTGAAATTAGGAAAGAGGGAGGGGAAACAAAAGGGAGCGAATACATGGGCTGGCAACACTACAAGCTGCAATAGATAAACTGTACATATAATCAGCCATTTACTTATATATCCCACATCCATTAAATTATGGATATAAAATTTTTGAACAAGTCACAGACCGTAGATTTGACACTGCAGTATCAGTAAATAACCAGTGCATAAGAAGTGTACCATATTTCCATTTCTACATCGTAGACTGATGGGGTGAGGTTCTGCAGTCTGCAATGTCAAAAATGAAAAAAAAATTCTTATTTAGTAAAAGTAATCACTATATACCAGTCTGATCTTAGGTTTGCGCAAAAACATTAATGATAGTAAACTATGTATAACATTCTTAACACTCAAGAAGTTCATTAGGAAAACATTGTTATTTGTGTTATTGCGGCCAATCTGTGTAACCTAAGTCATGCAAATAGTCTGCGAGGACACAAGTGCAAACCTTAACATAAAATATTAACTTTACTTTATACCACATTTGACACAGAAACCTGAACACTATCCATCAAAAACAAAAAGCAATAGTGCAAAAGCTGTCTGATTTGCTTTTCTACTGCTTACTGTATTAATTTTCAACGTATAATTTATGAACTATTTCTCCAATCTTTGCTGAAAACTTCTCCACTTCAATTTTTTCTCTTCCCTCGATATAACTACAATATTGTTCCCTAAGAATTGTACGGCAAATGCAGCAGGCACTTATCACATGAAATGAGTAAGTCAGACAAGCTAGCCAGCTGACCAATAGTTGTATGAGAACATAGAAACAAATTCTGATTTGATAGAATGATCAACTTTCTGTAGTTAGCAAATCTCAATTTTGCAACAAAATTAGCATGGAATATTCAAGTACTTTAAATATCAGTGAAAGAAACACGGTTAAAGTAATGAGGGTTTATGCTAACAAAATACTTCTCATGCATCATGTGCAAAAATAGTTCAGGTTTTGTTGCCAGCAGAGATTTTTGGATTAGTTTTTGAAATGCTTATATGAAAAGATGTTACTAGTCAGGTTGGCAACATAAACTTACTTAATAAATTTAGTGCATGCCACCGATTTGAGGGGAGCCATTGGATTTTCAAAAAGGATCCTCAACTGCATTTCTGATGATTTTATCTCTGTCTTCCTAGCTCATACTTCACTTCATCAGGTAAAAACATTGGGCCATGGATTTCACGGCTAATGCCAATGCGACTTTATGGAAAACAGGGCTCAGAGACAGATGGACTAAGTAGACCTGAAGATTACTCTTCTTCATCTCCTTCTGCCACAGATGGAAACCACTTCTACTGAAATGCACTCCATCTAGTCAGGCTTTCCACTCTGCGATAGATATGCCAATATACTAAACAAATGAAGAACATTCAAATCAACCCGAGCTCTCCCCAAGGACAGTAATAACAAGGTCAAAAACAGACCATGTGCATGACTGGAGCAACGCATTTTCCAAAAGTAAGTGGCTTATGAATTGTAACAAGTTTAATATTGGTATAACACAGGGGTGTCAAACATACAGCCCGCAGTGTGCTATATACTTAGGGTTGCTAAATCTCTTGGACACTACTTCTCACAGCCGAGGAGAGCCGCGCCTTTTTCATTTGGGTCGCAGCAGGGCCCCCATCCTCCATGAGACATCATCCTCCGCCGGCACAGAGAGCCGGCAGCTGTTCAGGGATGACCAGAAACAGGACTAGCTAATGGAAGAGAGAGCGACAAAGTGTGGAGAGGTGTGGGGCTGGGAGAGGGTGAACAGAGACTGGGGAGTGGGAGGGGAGTGCAGGAGATTGGAATTTGAAAGGGGTGCAGGGAGGTTGGGACTCAGGCAGGAAGAGAGAGAATGTCAGTGGATTGCGGTTGGGGACAGGGTCTTGGAAGAGAGGGAGTCTAGGGAATGGGGGCCGTGAGATTGTGGAGGGTTGAGGAGAGGACTAGGGAATGGGGTGGGGTAGGCTTGGGGCACAGCATTTTCTGCAGAGCCCGGAACAGCAATTGCAACATGGTGAGTGGGGAAGGCGCTGAGTGGGGGAGGCGGCAAGCCAGGGAGGCGCTGAGTAAAGGAGCAGCCAGTAAAGGGGTGAATGAAACCTGGGGATCTTACTGTGAAATAGTGAAAGATTGTTTTCACTGGTGGGCAAATGGAGAACAGAGGATAGAGACTGAGGATTCTCACTGCACATAGGGAGCTGCTGCCCTGATTTTACATTGCAAGCTCCAATACATGGAGGAGTGATACAAGAAGACTGAGAATGGACTGGCAGCGGCCCACTCCTGCAAACTCCATAGAAGGGGAAGTAAAAATAGATTCCCTACCATTTCTTCAGCGGCCTTGCAGTAGTCATTTAAGGACTATTGTTTAGACCGCTGTAGAATTTGAAAAACTAGTTGGAGATTGCACAACACATACTCCACCTAGTGTTTCATGTATTTTATAGAAGGGTCCTGAAACAGGCGTTGGACCCTGCTTTGCATATTTAAATTGATCCAATGCTGATTTCAGACAGCTGACAGGGATGCTTAGAAACAGTGAGGACCAATATGGTGGCAGTCATGCAGCTAGCGCAGATTAGGTCCAGGTCCTCATGCCCAAAAATTGGTACACATTGTGTCTGTTTTTGGGGTGTAAAATGGGCAACATGTATAACAATTTGTACTCCAGTGTGTCCAAATAGCTTTTGCTGAATGGGGCCCATGCCGAATGCCAGGATGTCGGATTAGGCCCACCATATATGTTGTGTTTGACACCCCTGGTCTAATACAAGATTTAAATGTACTACCAGCAGAAAAACAAAAATATCACTATCAGTGTTGTCACTAGGCTATTTAATACATTTGATACTGCTACATTATAGGAAAATTCATCAGATTTAAGCCAATACATTTTAAATATTGCACAATGCACGTCTGGAGATCCTCTTGATTCAACACCTCAAATTGCGCCCACCACTGCCACTATCGGCGAAAGGCCTACAAGCACCAGTATTTCACTTGTTTATACACCACAAGATGCTCTCTCCAAGCAAACTGCAGCTTGTTTTCCCACAGTTCAAGTGAACATAATACTTGCATGCTTCAGTGAAATCCTAGTGACAACACAAACTTTAATTTAAATATCCCACCTTCCATGTGTCTGTGTGGGGGGTGGTGGATGACTATAAACATCTGAAGTAATTTGACAATTTACTAGTACATGCTGTTACAGGTCTGAACACAAATTAAATAGACCCAACATCTTTCCAGTCAACCAAGGTTTGGCTCTTTGCTTTGTTCTTGTACACCTCCGCTTTAGGTAATTAAAGTGGAAAACCATGTACATATTCTTACCTTTCTTCCATCACTGGCATGACAGTTTACATTTAACGGAGTAAGTAATGCCATGAGCTTCTCTTCATTACCGCTCCTGCAAAGGAAAACATTTACATTTAGTGAAGAAAATTAGAATGCATCTATTAGAATGCATCAGTGATTCAGCAACTAAATAAATTATGTTTTGAACAATGAAAGATCTTACAAATAAAGGCAGTGAAAAGGGAATTAAATTTATACGTTTCTCTCTGAACCTGGTCCTTGCCTTATGGGAAAAAGAAGTTATTCATCAAATTTGGAATTTGTGAATTCATTTTAAAACAATGTACATGAAGTTACACAACACAAATATAAGTGGAATGTGAAAAACATCTGAAACAGTGACCACCAACTGTGCCTTGATGTGCACCTGTTTTCCAACCTGGCTCCACAAGAGCCTCCATGTTAATTATTGTTGCTCATTCCTGCTTTTGCAGCAATAGTATTAAGTGTGCCCCTGGGGGATAGCCTTACCTGCAATTTGATCTTGTAGATGGTACACACTGCAGCCATGGTGCACTGGTGGTGGAGAGAGTGAATGTTTAAGGTGGTGGATGGGGTGCCAATCAAGCAGGCTGCTTTGTCCTGGATGATGTCGAGCTTCTAGAGTGTTGTTGGAGCTGCTCTCATCCAGGCAAGGTGAAGAGTATTCCATCACACTCCTGACTTGTGCCTTATAGATGGTGGACAGGCTTTGAAGAGTCAGCAGGTGAAACACTCGCTGCAGAATACCCAGCCTCTGATCTGCACTTTTTGCCAGAGTATATGTGGCTGGTCCAGTTAAGTTTTTGGTCAATGGTGACCCCCCCCCCCCCCCAACCCCCACCCCCAGGATGTTGATGGTGGAGGATCCAGCAATGGCAACGCCATTGAATGTCAAAGGGGCAGTGGTTAGACCCTCGCTTATTGGAGATAGTCATTACCTGGCACTTCTATGCTTTGAATGTGACTTGTCTGAATGTCATCCAGGTCTTACTGCATGCGGGCATGGACTGCTTTATTATCTGAGGAGTTGTTAATGGAAATGAACACTGTAATCATCAAGGAACATCCCCACTTCTGACCTTATGAGGAGGGAAGGTCATTGACGAAGCAGTTTAAGATGGTTGGCCTCCAACAACCAAAACCATCTTCCTTTGTGCTACATATGACTCCAGCCAGTGGAGAGTTCACCCCCATTCCCATTGACTTCAATTTAACTAGGGTTCCTTAATGCCACACTCGGTCAAATGCTGCCTTGATGTCAAGAACGTCTCTCACCTCACCACTGAAATTCAGCTCATTTGTCCACATTTGGACCAAGGCTGTAATGAGGTCTGGAGCCAAGTGGTCCTGGCAGAACCCAAACTGAGCATCATTGAGCAGGTTATTGTTGAGTAAGTGCTGCTTGATAGCACTGTCAAAGACACCTTTCATCACTTTGCTGATGATGGGGAGTAGACCGATGGCGCGGTAACTGGCCAGATTGGATTTGTCCTGTTTTTTGTGGACAGGACATACCTGGGCAGTTTTCCACATTGTCGAGTAGATGCCAGTGTTGTAGCTGTACTGGAACAGCTTGGCTAGAGACGCAGCTAGTTCTGGAGCACAAGTCTTCAGCACGACAGCCAGGATGTTGTTGGGGCCCATAGCCTTTGCTGTATCCAGTGCGCTCAGCTGTTTTTTGATATCATGTGGAGTGAATCAAATTGGATGAAGATCAATATGATGGTGGGGACCTCAGGAGGAGCCAGAGATGGATCACCCACTCATCATTCATGCTGAAGATCGCTGCAAACACTTCAGCCTTGTCTTTTGCACTCACGTGCTGGACTCCGCCATCATTGAGGATGGGATGTTCATGGAGCATAAGAACATAAGAAATAGGAGCAGGAGTAGGCCATTTGGCTCCTCGAGCCTGCTCCACCATTCAATAAGATCATGGCTGATCTGATCTTGGGCTCAGCTCCACTTCCCTGCCCGCTCCCCATACCCTTCACTCCCTTATCGCTCAAATATCTGTCTATCTCCACCTTAAATATATTCAATGACCCAGCCTCCACAGTTCTCTGGGGCAGAGAATTCCACAGATTTACAACCCTCAGAAGAAATTCATCCTCATCTCAAGTTTTAGAGATGACCCCTTATTCTGAAACTATGTCCCCCTAGTTCTAGATTCCCCCACAAGGGGAAACATCCTCTCTGCATCTACCTTGTCGAGCCCCCTCATTATCTTATATGTTTCAATAAGATCACCTCTCATTCTTCTAAACTCCAATGAGTATAGGCACAACCTACTCAAACTTTCTTCACAAGTCAACCCCTTCATCTCTAGAATCAACTTGGTGAACTTTCTCTGAACTTTCTCCAATGCAAGTATATCTCTCCTTAAATAAGGAGACCAAAATTGTACACAGTACTCTAGTTGTGGCCTCACCAATACCCTGTACAGTTGTAGCAGGACTTCTCTGCTGATATACTCTATCCCCCTTGCAATAAAGACCAACATTCCATTTGCCTTCCTAATTACTTGCTGTACCTGCATACTAACTTTTTGTGTTACATGCACAAGGACCCCCAGGTCCCTCTGTACTACAGCATTTTGTAATTTCTCTCTATTTAAATAATAATTAGCTTTTTTATTTTTCCTGGTGAAGTGGATAACCTCACACTTTCCCATATTATACTCCATCTGCCAAGTGTTTGCCCACTCACTTAGCCTGTCTATATCCCTTTACAAATTTTTTGTGTGTCCTCCTCACAACTTCCTTTCCCACCCATCTTTGTAACATAAGCAAACTTGGCTACATTACACTCGGTCCCATCATCCAAGTCATTAATATAGATTGTGAATAGTTGAGGACCTAGCACCGATCCCTGTGGCACCCCACTAGTTACTGTTTGCCAACCGGAAAATGACCCATTTATCCCGACTCTCTGTTTTCTGTTAGTTAGCCAATCCTCTATCCATGCTAATATATTACCCCAACCTTGTGAACTTTTATCTTGTGCAGTAACATTTTATGTGGCACCTTATCGAATGCCTTCTGGAAATCCAGATATACCAGATCCACTGGTTCCTCCTTCTCCACCCTGCTCATTACATCCTCAAAGAACTCCAGAAAATTTGACAAACATGATTTTCCTTTCATAAAACCATACTGACTCTGCTTGACTGTATTATGCTTTTCCAAATGTCCTGCTACTGCTTCCTTAATAATGGACTCCAGCATTGTCCCAATGACAGATGTTAGGCTAACCGGACTATAGTTTCCTGCTTTCTGTCTGCCTCCTTTTTTAAATAGGGGCATTACATTCTGCTGGGACCTCTCCAGAATCCAGGGAATTTTGGTAGATTACATCCACTATCTCTGCAGCCATTTCTTTTAAGACTCTAGGATGCAAGCCATCAGGTCTAGGAGACTTGTGCACTTTAGTCCCATTATTTTACTGAGTACTTTTTCTTTATTGATAGTGATTGTTTTAAGTTCCTCCCTCCCGATAGCCCCTGATTATCCATTATTGGGATGTTTTTAGTGTCTTCTACCGTGAAGACCGATAGAAAATATTTGTTCAAAGTCTCTGCCATTTCCCTGTTCCCCATGATTAATTCCCCAGTTTCATCCTTTAAGGGGCCAACATTTACTTTAGCTACTCTCTTCCTTTTTATATACCTGTAGAAACTCTTATTAGCAGTTTTTATATTTTTTGCTAGTTTACTTTCATAATCTATCTTCCCTGTCCTGATGCAAAGATGGGTGGGAAAGCAAATTGTGAGGAAGACACAAAAAATCTACAAAGGGATATAGACAGACTAAGTGAGTGGGCAAAAATTTGGCAGATGGAGTATAATGTGGGAAAATGTGAGGTTATCCACTTTGGCAGAAAAAAATAGAAAAGCAAATTATAGTTTAAATGGAGAAAAATTCCAACGTGCTACAGTACAGAGGGACCTCTGGGTACTTCTGCATGAAACACAAAAAGTTAGTCTGCAAGTACAACAAGTAATCAGGAGGGCAAATGGAATGTTGGCCTTTATTGCAAGGGGGATGGAGTATAAAAGCAGAGTAGTCCTGCTACAACTGTACAGAGTATTGGTGAGGCCTCACCTAGAGTACTGCGTACAGTTTTAGTCTCCGCATTTAAGGATATACTTGCATTTGAGGCTGTTCAGAGATTTCACTTGGTTGATTCCAGAGATGAGGGGGTTAACTTATGAAGATAGGTTCAGTAGGTTGGGCCTATACTCATTGGAGTTCAGAAGAATGAGAGGAGATCTTATCGAAACATAAAAGATAATGAGGGGGCTCGACAAGGTGGATGCAGAGAGGATATTTCCACTCATAAGGGAAACTAAGACTAGAGGGCATAGTCTCAGAATAAGGGGCCGCCCATTTAAAACTGAAATGAGGAGAAATTTCTTCTCTCAGAGGGTTGTAAATCTATGGAATTCTCTGCCCCAGAGAGCTGTGGAGACGGGGTCATTGAATATATTTAAGGCGGAGCTAGACAGATTTTTAAGTGATAAGGGTATAAAGGGTTATGGGGAGTGGGCAGAGAAGTGGAGCTGAGTCCATGATCAGCTCAGCCATGATCTCATTAAATGGTGAAACAGGCACGAGGGGCCAAATGGCCTACTCCTGCTCTTATGTTCTTATGTTAACAGCAAAATGGAGAAAGCAATACTTCATGGACAATCAGGAAGGACTGCATGAACAAAATATGTGATTCAATAAAGTATTAACTTTGTCATTGCTTTAAAAAAAATAAAAGCATATTTCAGTAATGCCGAATAACATTTATTTTTGAAGCTGGTTGTTTGGGTTAGAGAGATGGCGAGTGTGGAGAACAGGAAAGGGGGTAAAGGTAGGAGAGAGGAAGGGGCAATGGTCGGGCATAAGAAAGGGATGGGGCAATGCATGTCATGAGAGTGTTTAAGGTTAGTGTGTGGAGGCAAGAATGGCTGTATCTTTGAATTTATTTAAGATAGGCAGATTTTTGAATGATAAGGGAGTTTGGCTGCAGGTCCGGTCTGGCAGTTATGTCATTCATGACTCGGCCAGCTCGGTCAGCAGTGGTGCTACCAAGCTACTCTTGGTGATGGACATTGAAGTCCGCCACCCGGAGTACATTCTGTTCCCTTTGCTACCCTCAGTGCTTCTTCCAAATGGTCTTCAACATGGAGGTGGACTGATTCATCAGCAGAGGGAGGACGGTAGGTGGTAATCAGCAGGAGGTTTCCTTGCTCATGCTTGACCTGAAGCCATGAGGACTCCCAGGGCCATTCTCTCCTGACTGCAGACCACTGGATAAATCAGACTGTTCGCATCCTCGGCATCCTATATGATCCGGAGATAAGCTTCCGACCACATAACCACTCCATCACCAAGACCACCTCTTCCACCTCTATATCACCCACCTCCCCACGCCCTCCTCAGCCCAGCTGTTGCTGAAACCTTCATCTGTGCCTTTGTTACCTCCAGACTCAATAATTCTAATGCTCTCTTTGATAGCCTCCTACTTTCCACTCTCTCTAAACTTGAACTGGTTCAAAGCTCTACTGCCTATATCCTAACTCGGACCAAGTTCATTCACCCATCACCCTTGTGGTTGCTGCCCTATATTGGCACAAGATTGAGCAACACATGGATGGTTCTATCACCACCTACTGTAGGCCCAGTTTGGCAGCTATGTCCTTCAGGACTCGCCCAGCTCAATAGTGGTGCTACTGAGTCACTCTTGGTGATAGATGCTGAATTCCTCTATCCAGAATGCCCTTGCACCAGTACTTCTTTCAAGTGGTTTTCAAAACGGAGTGTGTACCACTGTGCTGCCACCTCTGTTGAGTCAGTTCTGCCGGTGAGACTTGACAAACACAAGCATAGTGATGGAGGCATCTGGGACATTGTCTGAATGATTCTATGTCAGGCTGTTGTGGGACAGTTCTCCCAATTTCGGCACAAGTCCCCAGATGTTAGTGATGAGGACTTTACAGGGCTGACTGGGTGTGCCTTTGCCATGTCCGAGTCTGATGCCGAGGTCGATGTCGGGTAGTCCATCCGGTTTTATTCATCATATACTTTATCGTAGCAGCTTGATACAACTGAGTGACTTGCTAGGCCATTTCAGAGGGCAATGAAGAGTCAACCACACTGCTTTGGGTCTGGAGTCATATATAGGCCAGACCTGGTAAGGACAACAGGTTTCCTTCCCTAAAAGTGAGTAGTGAACCAGTTGTGTTTTTAATGACAATTGGTCATTTCATCGTCACCAATTCCAAATGTATTTAATTAAGTGAATTTAAATTCCCCAACTGCCATGGTGGGATTTGAACTCATGTCTCTGGATCATTGCTAATCCAGTAACATAACCACTATGCTACCGTGAATATTGTCCTATTCATCTTCTAAATGAGACGACAAATGGATTAATTCCTGCTGTTCGAGCCAAAATGGAGAACGCCTGTAAAAAGGACTTTTTTTGAAGCTCAGGTGGCTGACACACACAAAAAACCATCATCACGTTTAACAGTCTCCAACCCAGGATACTGAGAAATTTATATCCGTTTACCCATTATGGAGGGAAGTCGTACTCCCCATAGTGATAAGTCCAGCAAGCTTAGGTACAGCTTGGCAAAACCAAGGCTGAGGGGTCTCAAGTCTGTGTACATGTACTGCTGGAGTTTCACCAGCTAAATCTGTGCAGTTTACAGGAGTAGATCATTGGTAAGATACCTGCTGTTTCTGCAGATAGGACTATATCCATTAGGATTTTTAAAAAATCTGGAGCCGAGTGGGAATAATCACACTTCCCGTTGACACGTAGACCCCACCTCGTTCCATTAGTCAGTCAATCAACAACAGTGCTCTGGAGAACTGCAGAGCTGCCCACCTCAGCCACCAAAAAAGGAGGTAAAAAGCCTCAACTACTTCAGAAATGCTAGCTATCTCCTCAACGTATGCGACTCCAAGTAACAATTGGCTCAGTACCAAGTTTATGAAGGAAATAAAACAAGCCAGGGTTCTGGCATCTAATTGCTATCCAATTGTGATGCATGTGGAAAATGAGTGCTTTTTGGTGTGTCCCCCACCCCCCAGTTGAACATCCTACTAATACTCACTGTCAGGACTTAATATATGGGAGAGCTGCTAACAGGCAATCAAGCACCTGTGGAACTGCACAAAGAGCCAAACCCTTCAGAAGGGAGAAAAGAACTGGTAGAAAAAAAAATATTCATAGAGTTGCATCTCAAAGGAAACAGCTCTACATTAGGCCTCAGCTGTTCTATTAAAATATGTACGAGATGTGAAATTAATGAATAGAAAAGGAAGTAAACACTTCGGTTCATATGATCCCTCACAGAAAACATGCAGCTTATATAAACATTACATATTTTATTTAGATGTTTAAAAACTCAGGGAAGGGAAACCAGTTCCTCCAGTAGCATGACAACATCACATTTTATTCATTATATTTTACCAGTGAAACAAAGTAAAGCACATTTTGAGAGTCTTTACTGGCATATTGTGCAGATACCACTTACCTCGCTGCTTCAAGAAGTTCATCCTTCTTGTATTCACCTGCGTGATTACAAAAAATCATCATAATATTAGTGCTATAAACAGAAAAGATATATTCAAAGTCCACACCCTACTGGGTATTGAAGCAATGATGTTAAGAGCTGAAGGAAGAAGCATCACTACTGCCTTGGAGACTGGTTACAAATCATACGAAGCTCTTCAAGCAACCAATCACTCCACATTTACTGTCTTTAAATACAATTACTCTGATGACAGCGTTAAATATCAGGCTTCCCCATTTCACAGCCAACACCTGCTTTTGACTGCAAACATTTATGATTGCGCACACGGAATTATTTTCACCATTTACTGCATAAATTGTATGTGGCACGTTCCTTCTTTCAAGTAAATTCCTCCGACATACACCTCAGATTTACTCCAACATGTTAAGGCCAGCTACTCAAAAACACATCTGTTAATTTATAGTGCAGCCAAGGAAACAATGCCTTAATTTGCTAAGTCCTTAAGACTAGAAAATTGAAATTGCAAGCACAATGGAAAAAGGGCAACACATAAAATATGTGCTAAAATCTATACAGCAGTTTTCATGCTTATGCGATGAACTAAAAACACAGATTAAAATGGTGTCTAAGTCCTCTTGGGATAAACAGGCAGTTTTTTAAGACCACAGAGACACCAGCAGTAGCTCAACCAAGTGTGTGCTAGGTTACTAGAGAGACAGCAGCTCAGGCTGAAATAAAGACGAATGTTTCTATGGCAATAGAGGTACTTGGCACAATAATTCCTCTAAAGCTCGCTGAGTTTATTTTAGGAAACAGATATTCTCAGTTAGAACACCAATGGAAGGCAAGGTAATGCGTGCAGCACATTAGGAAAAGCAAGTTTTCATCCTCAATTCAAGCGACATCATTTCAGTTTTGTACTGGGTGCAATAAAAGGCTCATGAAATGGGGATGGATATCGATCACTGCGTAGCACGTGTGCTCACACGTTTACATACACTCACGCAGAGGCTGATTGCCGAGCAGACATGATGCTAGTTTCTTGACACAAAATACCAGAATTAAGATGGTAACCGTGGTAACAGTGGCTCAATTCTTTGAGCTTTGGTTTTGTCAAAAACTGTTATGGAAATTGTCTTGGGTGTAGAAGAAATATATTGAAGATAGATGTTTTTTTTAATTTAGTGAGCGAGTTTAAGGAAAGAAAAGCCAGGAAGATATGCTTTTAAATGGAACTGGCACAGATGCCAGTGCTACTATAACAAAATGATTCATTACATTGGAAGAATTTAACTGAATATGGAAAATCAAAAAATATTGATTGTTTAATGTGTAAAAGTATAGCACATTTCTTATGTTAGTGTTATCCTTTCTAGTTCAATCAGTTCTACTACCCTATAGTAACTTCATAAATTTGGTGTTTAATGTCATTCATATTCTGAACTCAACAGTGTCGAATAATCTAGATTTTAACACGTCCATTTTACTATCTGATTTTATGCCAAAGAAATTCAATGTTCAAATAACTACAATCTTAAAACAAGCAAACAATTTCTCTTCTGCGGCTTCTCGCATTTTAAGATCTTTCCAAAATAACCCCATGTAAAATAATATGGCAATATGACCAATTGTCTTCAACTATTGAGATTAAAGCTCTTTCCTCGTCTTGAACCAGTTAGTCAACCCGACAGCAGCCGGTGTCAACAGTCACCCACACAGATCAGAGGTGCAAAAGTAGCTACATTGCTCTGGTCCAATTGCACAAAGATGCCCTAAAATAATAGAAATCAGGCAATAGCAGCATGAACATTATAGCTGTTTTTGTGTCTATTGACCTCTCAAGTCTCGTCGCCGTGAGCATGCAGAAACCAAACGCAGACAGTGGAAGGAGCGTGCGGAAAACCAGACTACCCACCCATCCTTCCTTCAACCACTGTCTGTCAGACACTGTAATTCCCGTATTGGACTGTAGTCACTTGAGAACTCACTTTGAGTGGAAGAAAGTCTTCCTCGATTTCGAGGTACTGCCTATGATGATGATGACACACATTAACTGAATGCAATTAACTATTTTGTGAACTGCCTGAATAATTTGACATATGAACATGCAAAAATAGCAAGAAAAGATCAAGCCTATCAAAGCCCCGTAATCCAGTCAATGCTTCCCAACTCTTACAGCACTTGCTAACCCATTGACTCTCGTTACAGAGACAAAATAGCAGGGTAATAGTCTCTTTCAGAAATCCATTTATATGTTGCAAAAACAAAGTGGTCAAATGTTTTGTCATAATACTCCTGTGAAGCACCTTAGCTCGTTTTACTATGTTAAAGGCACGATATAAATACAAGTTGCTGTTATAATGCGAGATTTTAATTTTCAGATAGGGAGAAGCAGAACAGCTCAAGTAATAAAGGCAATGAATTTCAAGAATATATTCGTGACAGTTTTCTAGAATATGTTTTAGAACCAACAAAGGATTAGGCCATTCTGTATTTAATGATAACTAACAAACCAGAATTAGTTAATAATCTGATAGAAACATAGAAATCAGGTGCAGGAGCAGGCCATTTGGCCCTTCGAGCCTGCACCATCATTCAATATGATCATGGCTGATCATGCAACTTCAGTACCCCATTCCTGCTTTCTCTCCATACCCCTTGATCCCTTTAGCCATAAGGGCCACATCTAACTCTCTTTTCAATATATCTAACGAACTGGCCTCAACAACTTGCCGTGGTAGAGAATTCCACAGGTTCACAACTCTCTGAGTGAAGAAGTTTCTCCTCATCTCGGTCCTAAATGACTTACCCCTTATCCTTAGACTGTGACCCCTGGTTCTGGACTTCCCCAACATCGGGAACATTCTTCCTGCATTTAACCTGTCCAATCCCGTCAGAATTTCATGTTTCTATGAGATCCCCTCTCATTCTTCTAAATTCCAGTGAATATAAGCCTAGTCGATCCAGTCTTTCTTCATAGGTCAGTCCTGCCATCCCGGGAATCAGTCTGGTGAACCTTCGCTACACTACCTCAATAGCATGTCCTCCCTCAGATTAGGAGACCAAAACTGCACACAATACTCAAGGTGTGGTCTCACCAAGGCCCTGTACAACTGCGGTAAGACCTCCCTGCTCCTATACTCAAATCCCCTCACTATGGCCCCAAGTTTCCACATGATTTGCTCCTGATTTTTAGGAGCAACTGGTGTAGAACGGAGTATCTTAGAAATCGGAATTCTCGTCATTTAGTTTGCTCCAGTTCTAGTCAGTTAGAACAGTTTCACTTTGGAACAGAATTTTTTTTTCCAAGAGGGGGCGGCCACTTACGCCTGATTTCAAAGTTTCGTGAGTGAAAACTTACTCCAAACTAACTTAGAATGGAGTAAGTGAAGATTTTTGTACGCTCGAAAAACCTTGTCTACACTTTAGAAAATCAGGTGTAGGTTACAAATCAGGCGTCGGGAATGGTGGGGGAGGGGGGGGGGTGTTTAAAGGGAAGTTTACAAACATTAAACACTTCAGTTTTACAAATAAAGAGCCATCATCAATAATAAATGATAAATACATAAATAAATCAACCAATAAATCAATCCAAAAAGAATAAGAAATAATTTTTTTTTTTTTAAATCAATAAATAAAACATTTTCTACTTACCGACTGCAGCACCGGGAGCCCTCCAACAGTGTGCTGGGATGCCCCCCTCAGTGTGTCTCTGTCAGTGTCTCTATCTGTCATTCTCTGTTTGTTAGTGTCTGTGTTTCTGACAGCGAGGGGAGGGGGAGGAGGGGGGTAGAGGGAGAGAGGGGGGGAGCAGGGGGGGAGGGGGAAAGGGGGACAAGGGGGGAAGGGGGACAGGCGGGGAGAAAGGAGATGGGGGGGGGAGGAGAAAGGAGATGGGGGGGGAGGAGAAAGGAGATGGGGGGGAGGAGAAAGGAGATGGGGGGGGAGGAGAAAGGAGATGGGGGGGAGGAGAAAGGAGATGGGGGGGAGGAGAAAGGAGATGGGGGGGGAGGAGAAAGGAGATGGGGGGGGAGGAGAAAGGAGATGGGGGGGGAGGAGAAAGGAGATGGGGGGGGGGGAGGAGAAAGGAGATGGGGGGGGGGGAGGAGAAAGGAGATGGGGGGAGGAGAAGAAAGGAGATGGGGGGGAGGAGAAGAAAGGAGATGGGGGGGAGGAGAAAGGAGATGGGGGGGGAGGAGAAAGGAGATGGGGGGGGAGGAGAAAGGAGATGGGGAGGGAGGAGAAAGGAGATGGGGGGGGAGGAGAAAGGACATGGGCGGGGAGGAGAAAGGAGATGGGGGGGGAGGAGAAAGGAGATGGGGGGGGAGGAGAAAGGAGATGGGGGGGAGGAGAAAGGAGATGGGGGGGAGGAGAAAGGAGATGGGGGGGAGGAGAAAGGAGATGGGGGGGAGGAGAAAGGAGATGGGGGGGAGGAGAAAGGAGATGGGGGGGGGAGGAGAAAGGAGATGGGGGGGGGGAGGAGAAAGGAGATGGGGGGGGAGGAGAAAGGAGATGGGGGGGAGGAGAAAGGAGATGGGGGGGGGAGGAGAAAGGAGATGGGGGGGGAGGAGAAAGGAGATGGGGTGGAGGAGAAAGGAGATGGGGGGGGGGGAGGAGAAAGGAGATGGGGGGGGAGAAAGGAGATGGGGGGGGAGAAAGGAGATGGGGGGGGAGAAAGGAGATTGGGGGGGAGAAAGGAGATTGGGGGGGAGAAAGGAGATTGGGGGGGAGAAAGGAGATTGGGGGGGAGAAAGGAGATTGGGGGGGAGAAAGGAGATTGGGGGGGAGAAAGGAGATTGGGGGGAGAAAGGAGATTGGGGGGGAGAAAGGAGATTGGGGGGGAGAAAGGAGATTGGGGGGGAGAAAGGAGATTGGGGGGGAGAAAGGAGATTGGGGGGGAGAAAGGAGATTGGGGGGGAGAAAGGAGATTGGGGGGGAGGAAGGAGATTGGGGGGGAGGAAGGAGATTGGGGGGGAGGAAGGAGATTGGGGGGGGGGAGAAGGAGATTGGGGGCGGGAAGGAGATTGGGGGGGGGGGAAGGAGATTGGGGGGGGGGAAGGAGATTGGGGGGGGAAGGAGATTGGGGGGGGGAAGGAGATTGGGGGGGGGAAGGAGATTGGGGGGGGGGAAGGAGATTGGTGGGGGAGGAGATTGGGGGGGGAGGAGATTGGGGGGGGAGGAGATTGGGGGGGGGGGGAAAGGAGATGGGGGGGGGGGAAGGGAGATTGGGGGGGGGAGGAGATTGGGGGGGAAAGGAGATTGGGGGGGGGGGGGGGTGGGGGGGGAAGGAGAAGGGGGAGGGAGGCTGAACGGGCCGGGTACCAGATTTACAGGTGGCGTTGGGTCGAGTCGGGTCGGGAGGAAGCAGGAGCCGGCCATGGGAGGAGCTTTATTCACGCAGCCCCAATGAGGCCATTCGGCCAGGGCTAGGGGCTGCGTGCTTCGGGCCCCTCCCACACAGTTTCGGGCACCTGGAGCTACTGCACTTGCGTGCCCACTGTAGCGCGCATGTGCAGAGGTCCCACCACTGTTTTCGGCGCAGGGACTTGGCTCCGCCCCCTACAGCTCCTGCTGCGCTGCACCGAGGGCCAGAGGACCTGCAGGGAGGTGGAGAATCTGGAGGGTTTTTTTAGGCGCACTTTGTGGCGCGAAAAACAGGCGTCCAGGTCGGGACTGCGCCGTTCTAGGCGCGGCTCGAAACTTGGGCCCTATGAAGGCCAACATGCCATTTGCCTTCTTCACCGTCTGCTGTACCTGCATGCCAACTTTCAATGACTGATGTACCATGACACCCAGGTCTCATTGCACCTCCCCTTTTCCTAATCTGTCACCATTCAAATAATAATCTGCCTTCCTGTTTTTGCCACCAAAGTGGATAACCTCACACTTATCCACATTATACTGCATCAGCCATGCATTTGTCCATTCACCTAACCTGTTCAAGTCACCCTACATCCTCCTAGCAGCTCGCACTGCCACCCAGCTTAGTGTCATCTGCAAACTTGGAGATATTACATTCAATTCCTTCGTCTAAATCATTAATGTATATTGTAAATAGCTGAGATCCCAGCACTGAATCTTGCGGCACCCCACTAGCCACGGCCTGCCATTCTGAAAAGGACCCGTTTATTCGCACTCTTTGTTTCCTGTTTGCCAACCAGATCTCTACATTACCCCCAATACCATGTGCCTTAATTTTGCACATTAATCTTTTGTGTGGGACCTTGTCAAAAGCCTTTTGAAAGTCCAAATACACCACATCCATTGGTTCTCCCTTATCCACTCTACTCGTTACATCCTCAAAAAAAACTCGAAGATTTGTCAAGCATGATTTCCCTTTCATAAATCCATGCTGACTTGGACCGATCCTGTCACTGCTTTCCAAATGCGTTTCTATTACATCTTTAATAATTGATTCCAGCATTTTCCCTACCACCGATGTCAGGCTAATTCCGTTTTCTCACTCCCTCCTTTTTTAAAAAAAAGTGGGGTTACATTAGCTACCCTCCAATCCATAGGAACTTGAACCAGAGTCCATGGAATGTTGGAAAATGACCACCAATGCATCTACTATTTCTAGGGCAACTTCCTTAAGTACTCTGGGATGCAAACCATCAGGCCCTATGGATTTATCGGCCTTCAGTCCCTTCAATTTCCCTAACACCATTTCCTGACTAAAAAGGATTTCCCTTAGTTCCCCCTTCTCGCTAGACCCTCGTTCCCTATTATTTTCGGGAGATTATTCGTGTCTTCCTTAGTGAAGACAGAACCAAAGTATTTGTTCAATTGGTCTGCCATTTCCTTGTTCCCCATTATGAATTCACATGATTCTGACTGCAAGGGACCTACATTAGTCTTCACTAATCTTTTTCTCTTCACATATCTGTAGAAACTTTTGCAGTCAGTTTTTATGTTCCCTGCAAGCTTACTCATATTCTATTTTCCCCCTCCTAATTAAACCCTTCGTCCTCCTCTGCTGAATTCTAAATTTCTCCCAGTCATCAGGTTTGCTGCTTTTTCTGGCCAATTTATATGCCTCATCCTTGGATTTAACACTATCCTTAATTCCCTCGTTAGCCACGGTTGAGCCACCTTCACTTTTTTTATTCTTACGCCACACAGGGGTGTACAATTGTTGTAGTTCATCCATGTGATATTTAAATGTCTGCCATTGTCTATCCACCATCAACCCTTTAAGTATCATTCGCCAGTCTATCCTAACCAATTCACGTCTCATACCGTCGAAGTTTCCTTTCTTTAAGTTCAGGACCTCTGAATTAACTGTGTCACTCTCCATCTTAATGAAGAATTCTACCATATTATGGTCACTCTTCCCCAAGGGGCCCCGCACGACCAGATTGCTAATTAATCCTCTCTCGTTATACAAGACCCAGTCTAGGATGGCCTGCTCTCTAGTTGGATCCTCGACATATTGGTCTAGAAAACCATCCCTTATACACTCCAGGAAATCCTCCTCCACAGTATTGCTACCAGTTTGGTTAGCCACATCAATATGCAGTTAAAGTTACCCATGATAACTGCTGTACCCTTATTGCATGCGTCCCTAATTTCCTGTTTGATGCCATCCCCAACCTCCCTACTACTGTTTGGTGGTCTGTATACAACTCCCACTAACTTTTTCTGCCCTTTGGTGTTTCGCAGCTCTACCCATATAGATTCCACATCATCCACATTAATGTCCTTCCTTACCATTGCGTTAATCTCCTCTTTGACCAGTAACGATACCCCACCTCCTTTTCCTTCCTGCCTGTCTTTCCCGAATATTGAATACCCCTGGATGTTGGTTGCCTTGGAGCCATGTCTCCGTAATCCCAATTACATCATATCCGTTAACAGCTATCTGCGCAGTCAATTCATCCACCTTGTTACGAATGCTCCTCGCATTGAGACTCGGAGCCTTCAGGCTTGTTTTTTTTTTTAAGTCTTTGTCCTTTTAGAATTATGTTGTAATGCCCTTGATTTCTTTGCCCTCCACTCTTGCTGTTCTCCTTCCTCCCTTTTGCTTCTGCCCCCTTTTTACTTCCCTCTGTCTCTCTGCATAGATTCCCATACCCCTGTCTTTTTAGTTTAAACCCTCCCCAACAGCACTAGCAAACACTCCCCCTAGGACATCGGTTCCGGTCCTGCCCAGGTGCAGACCGTCCGGTTTGTACTGGTCCCACCTCCCCCAGAACCAGTTCTAATGTCCCAGGAATTTTAATCCCTCCACCTTGCACCATTCCTCAAGCCACATATTCATCTGAGCAATCCTGCAATTCCTACTCTGACTAGCACGTGGCACTTGATCACCTTGAAACCACGTCTCTGGAATGGATGCCATGCGTTGATTTTTTTTTTTTACTTCCCTCCCCTCACAGGTCTGTTTGCACTGCTCCCAGTTAGCTCCTTTATCTCCCCCTCCGATCTCGCGCTGTTTGAATCTCCCGGCTCTCGCTCCTTTATCTCCCCCTCCTATCTCGTGCTGTTTGAATCGCCCGGATGGTAAGGGAGCAGCTTGCAAAGAGTGACTGTAACGATTGAATCTGATAATAGATTTGAGAGAGAGAAGGGAGAGTCACAAACCAAGGTTTTAAATTTAAGGGGCACTTCAAAGGGATTAGAAATAAACAGACCACAGTAAACGAGGCTGAATTGTTAATGGCCGAACCTACAGACAAACAGTGGGAAGCACTGAAAGTATTTGCTACAATACAAAGCCATTATATATCCGACTTGTGTCGTCAAGCAACCATGGTCAACAAATGAGGCAAGAGACAGCATCAAGCTAAAAGAAAAGGCTTTCACAAAAGCAAAGACACAGGTTTAATCGGTGCTACCGAAGAAGCCTTGCAGTGCAACCTGTAGTCAGCACACAGCAGCCACAGTATATTGACGATGGAGCAGGTCGCTGTTCAGAATAGTGGATGAGGTGTTGATCAAGCAGACACAATTTGTTTGATGACACTCAATGCTTCCTTAAAATTTTTGTCTACGTTTTTTTTCCTCAGTAAAAGTTTCCAATAAGATTGTAAAGAAAATGTTCAAAATTACATATTTCATAATAGTGATTTAGTTTATCAACTGAATTATTTCATGTCTTTTAATACCATTATTCAAGTTTTTACTTAAATGTCTCAGCTTCTTTCAAAAGCCTGGATTTGATATTTTTGTCCAGATCGGTGACTCTTAGCTGAAAGCAAGTCCTGCAGCCTTCACATGAAACCAGGATTCATCACTAACATTGAAACAAGCTAAATGTTAGAATGTTTCACTGTCCAACAAAATTATTTTGTTATTTCTCAAAATTATTTGAAGAAAAGCAAATTTCAAAAGCTTTATTCAGGTAAAATTTATGGGCTGGATTTTCACCACTTTGCAACTGGGTTTTCACCGCGAGTTGACCATCCGTGGTGGGATCCTCGGGTACCTCTTTGCTGCGGCGCTTCCATGTACTGCTGGGGAAAGGTGCGTCAAAGCGCAACGACGCAGATTGTGTTTGCGTTACACTTGCAGCACTCTCCCGACCCTTACGCCACACCCAGAATGCCGACAGGGTCAAACCTGTCGGTGCAGCCCTGCCAAGCAGCGGTAAGTATGAAGACCTGCAAAAAAGTAAGTTAAAATTTTTATTTTTAAATTATTTTTCAGCGATTTAGTAGGTAAGGGTTTTTTGAATGTTTTGTGAATGCTTTTTGAATGTTTTTTGCAATTTTTTGTGTGTTTGTATTTCCCCCCTCCCAGGGCCTCTCTCACGCAGCACTACTGGCCCAGGACTAAAGTTGCTGAAACTCGCGGTATGCGGCGCGAATCCTCGTGCAACGCCGGTTTTACCGATGCATAAAGGCCCAAAGTTAAGCCTAAAAACAGGAGCGCAGCGAAAACGGTAATTTTGGTGTAAAATTACCATTTTTGCCGAAAACCAAAAATCTAGCCCTTAATGATTAAAATATAATGCATACACTCGAATGCATGAGTGGGAGACAGAGAAAGAGAAAAAACATGGCAGACTCTGTTGATCACACAACTATCGTAGCTTTAGTTGGCCTTTGAATGCTCTATGAACATGTGTGTACTAAGCTGTCAAAGATACAGCATCTTCCTCATCTTAATTTACACTCTCTTTCACCCTAAATTTGTGTACTCCGGTTAATGACCTTTCTGCCACTGGAAAGTTTCTCCTTATTTACTCTATCAAAACCGTTTATGATTTTGAACACCTCTATCATATCTACACAAACTTCTCTGCTCTAAGGAGAACAACCCCAACTTCTCTAGATTCTCCACATAACTAAAGTTCCTCATCCTTGGTACCATTCCAGTACATCTCCTCTGCACCCTCTCCAAGGCCTGGACATCCTTCCGAAAGTGTGGTGTCCAGAATTGAACACAATACTCCAGTTGAGCCCTAACCAGTGTTTTATAAAAGGTTTTGCATAACTTCCTTGCTTTTGTACTCTACATACCTCTTAAGCCATGGCTCCCAAATGCTTTTCAACAGCCTTTTCAACTTCTGCCACCTTCAAAGATTTATGTACATACACCAACTCTATGTTCTTGCAAACCTTTTAAAATTATACAAATTAGTTTATGTTGCCTCTCCTCATTCTTCCTAACAAAATGCATAATTTCACACTTTTCTGTCAAGAAGCATCACAGTACATCACCAGTCAGTCTATACCCTTGTGATGGAATGTGATGCTTCTTGACAGCTTGGAGACACCGTATCGTGTCTTACCGTCTCCCAGCACTGGGTGGCATTTTCCGATTAGACAGGCAGGCAGAAGCACAGCCAAAGAAGAAAGACACATGGAGCTATCTCCATTTTGTTATGAAGAAATTTAACTAATTGTTTTGTTATAAATTAGACCTCAGTGTATGTGACCCTCCAGAACCACAGTTATGCAAGTAATCTCTTATCCAATCGTTCTGGAATTATTTATTTTATCTTTGATGTACAGCAAGGGACAAGTAACTTCTCTTTATTGTTGCTTTATTCGATTGTTCCTTTGTTGTAGTATAAGAATTCTAGAGTCTGTCTTTATTTCTGTTTGCAGTCCAAACTACAGTTATTAAAGGATTTGGATTCTGAAACTCTGACCTTTAGTCATATTTTTTGGTGTAGTGTTGAAGCTAGCAGGATAATCAGTTATTGCCTGCCATACACTGCACTCTGACAGAACCAGTACAGTCCTCCTGAAGTCTGTTACAATCCTCCACATTGTTTACTGCATTTTCAAATGTTATGTCATCTGCAAACTTTGAAATGATACCCAAGTCCAGGCCATTAATATACATCAAAAGAGAGCATTGGTACTAATACCGACCCTAGGGGAACACCACTGTCCAGTCTGAAAAACAACTGTTCAACCACTACTCTCTGCGTTCTGTCCTTCAGCAAATTTTGTATCCGTGCTGTCACTGTCCCTTTAATCCCATGGGCTTTAAAGTTGCGAATGAGTCTATTGTGTGGTACTTTATCAAATGCCTTTTGAGTCTATATACACATCAACTGCACGACCTTCATTAACTCTCTCCGTTACTTCATCAAAGAACTCAAATCAAGTTCGTCAAACATGATTTTGCTTTAATAAATCCATGTTGATTTCAATTTAGTAGCCGTTAATTAGCTTACATTGAAAAGTTTGTCCCAGATTATTGTCTCAAAGTTTCCGCACCACCCAATATTTTGTCTATTGTGAAAATTATATATGTGCTTTTTAGGCTGACTGGCCTGTAATTGCTGGGTTTATCAATCCCTTTTTTTGAACATTTGCAATCCTCAAATCCTCTGGCACAGCCCCCATATCTAAGGAGCATTGGAAGATTGTGGCCAGTGTGTCCACAATTTCCACCGCTCAGTCACCTAGGATGCATCCCATCTGGACCGGGTGATTTTTGTACATTTGAGTACTGCCAAACTTTTAAGTACCTCTTTATGTTTTTTATCCTATCCAATATCGCTACTAGCATCTCCTCTTACTGCTACATTGCAGCATCCTCTTCTCTAGTGAAGACAGATACGAAGTATTCATTTAGTAACTCAGCCATACCACAAGATGATCTCCTTCATATTTATATATTATATTAATGCATGCGCTATTTTAAAAAAACAAAACAAATATGATTGTTCAGACAAGTATCAGCATTAAATCCAATAAAGTAGACATGTATTACAATGTTAATTGATCTGTGCACATGTAGGAGATGTCCAAATTACAGTGGAGAGTTGTTGATGCCAGTTCATTGGCTGTGTTCAGGAGGGAGTTGAATGTGGTACTTGCGGCTGGGGGGGGTCAGGGAGCGTGGGAGGGGGGAGGAGGGGTGCTGGGGTGGGTGATCAGCCATTATCTCGTTGAATGGCGGTGCAGGCTCGAAGGGCCGAATGGCCTACTCCTGCACCTATTTTCTATGTTTCTATGTCCAACAGGGTTCAAAATAAACATCATCATCAAAGGCAGTCCCTCGGAATCGAGGAAGACTTGCTTCCACTCTGAGGTGACTGAACAGTCCAATACGAGAACCACAGTCCGTGTCACAGGTGGGACAGTCGTTGAGGGAAAGGGTGGATGGGACTGGTTTGCCGCAAGCTCTTTCCGCTGTCTGCACTTGATTTCTGCATACTCTGCTAGACCTAGACCAGCATGGTTACTGAGTAGCCAATACAATGGATCAAGTGAATAAATCAACCAATACACACTTCGCAGCACGGTGACCCTCACCTCCTGATATTCTGCACCATAAATTATGTTGCTGGTTTGTTTTTTGAAAATGCTCTTTTTGTGAAGACTGAGTTGGCTTCTATGGGCCCAAGTTTCCACATGATTTGCGCCTGATTTTTAGGAGCAACTGGTGGAGAACGGACTATCTTAGAATTTGCAATTCTCCACATTTTTTTTTCTGCAGTTCTAGTCAGGTAGAACAGTTCTACTTTGGAACAGAATTTTTTCTTCAAAAGGGGGCGTGTCCAGCCACTGACGCCTGATTTGAAAGTTTCCACAGTGAAAACGTACTCCAAACTAACTTAGAATGGAGCAAGTGAAGATCTTTGTAGAACTGAAAAAACCTGCTCTACACATTAAAAAAATCAGGCACAGGTTACAAATCAGGCGTCCAGAATGAGGTGGGGAGGGAGGGGGGGGGGAAAGGGAACCCATTAAATTCTACAATAAATCCTTATTTATACTTATACAAATATTATACAAATAAATCCAACCTGAATAAACATTTATAAGCAAAGAAAAGATTAAATAAACCATCTTCCTACGTGTGAAAGTGCTTCAGCCAGGAAGAATGGTGCAGCAAGCCTCACAAAACGAGGGAGCCGACCAAACGCGGGCGGGGGGGGGGGGGGGGGGGGGGGGAGGAGGGAGCCGACCGAACGCGGGCGGGGCAGGGGGGGAGGAGGGAGCCGACCGACCGCGGGGGGGAAGAGAGAAAGAGAGAGGAGGGAGCCGACCGAACGTGGGCGGGGCAGGAGGGAGCCGACCGAACGCGGGCCGGGGGGGGGGGGAGGGAGCCGACCAAACGCGGGGGGGGGGGGGGGGGGGAAGAGAGAGAGAGAGAGAGAAGAGGGAAGGGAGCCGACCGAACGCCGGGATGGGGGGGGGGGGGGGGGGGGGGGAGAGGAGGGGGAGGGAATGGAGCCGTTCCAGACGGCTGGCGGGAAAGAGAGAAGGCTGCAGGAAGCCTCAGAAATTGAGGAGCCATTTCCCGACGGCAAAAGGGGGAGGTCGTCGGGAAACGGCTGCCTCAACTTTGAGGCTTCCTGCAGCCTTCTCACTGCTACATGAAGTCTCTGTGCTGATGGCAATGTACTTTTATTAAAAAATGTTCAAAAACTAAACAGCTACAAAGAACTACAAAAATGGCCGAGTGCCAATGTTTTTTTCACATTGAGCATGCGCAAACGCTCCAACGCGCACATGCAGCGTTGCCGGCAGGAAAAAAACTAGTTTAAATAGTACCCGCCCCCTCCCACTTACAAAATCGGCGCGAGTGTAGGCTCCGCCCCCCTGGGCGCTGCGCCAAGCAGACAAGGAGCTGCAGAATGCTCCAGAAACGCTCGTTTTTTTTCCGGCGCCATTTTAGGCACGAAAAACGGGCGCCCAGCTCGGAGGGGCACCCGTTTTTTTATCATGTGGAAACTTGGGCCCTATAAGTGGTTCAGATGCCAACAATTGCAGCAAGCCTGTTGCAACAAGAGCTGTCAGAGGTCTCAAAAACAGTATACAAATGCATAAATCACCTGTATAAAGTGCTTCACCAATTATGAAACAACTTTTTCTGCAGGTTTCTCAAGATTTTGAGCAATCCAGACTGGCAAGATCTGACAAGCCTAACAACCAGCTGCTGACCACCTTCAGACCATCTTGAGAAATGCATTGGTTTATTATGCTCGAGGTAGGGGTTAGTGAGGTTAATCTTGAAAAGATCTACCCTATTTATCAGAATCTTTAGAATATTTTTTTTCTAATTTTAATGCTTATGAGATAATCATTTTAAATTGATTACTGCATAGTTCAAACGGCAGCTTTAGGCATTTTAGTCATTTGGTGCGAGAACTGGCTTGCCCCAATCATAAAAACAAATGGCTCTGAAAATTCAGGGGTTAAAACGTACAAATATCAATGACCTTTTTAAGTTAACATAGGAAATTGTATTGTTTGGGAAGTTGTTTATAGAGGCTAAAAGAATAGTTGTTGCAGTAAACAAGTCACCTAGGCTCTTCTGATGGTATTGCCCCGACAGCTCCAGGCATGAAATACATTAGGCAGCTTTTTGCCAGTTCATTAGGTCTTTTTATTCCGCTGTACTTCAGCATGTGTGAAGGTAATCACGCAAAGATTTCGTGAGGGTTCCGAATGCACATATAAATTATATACACAGATGCTGATCCAAATTGGGTTATTAAAAAAGCTATTTTTGTGACCCAAGGAGTTATGTTAAATGTAATACTGTGGAAACTGCTGCATTGAATTTTTTTCTATAATTTTATTTTATTTTCAATAAACCTAATTCATAGATCACAGGTAAAGCAAAATGATCTGACAGTGCTTATTCTTCCATTCGTCAAGATTCAGAGGACACGAAAGTGCTCATGTCAGTTTGAGTAAGTAAATTACAGTAAAGAAAGAAGACTTAGTGCCTTTCACGGCCACCAGACGTCTCAAAGCGCTTCACAGCCAATGAAGAACTTTTGGAGTGTAATCACTGTTGTAATGTGGGAAACGCAGCAGCCAATTTGCGCACAGCAAGCTCCCACAAACAGCAATGTTATAATGACCAGATAAACTGTTATGTTGGTTGACAGATAAATATTGGCCAGGACACTGGGGATAACTCCCCTGCTCTTCTTCAAAATAGTGCTATGGGATCTTTAACGTTCACCGGAGAGGGCAGACGGGGCCTCGGTTTAACGTCTCATTGAAAGACTCACCTCCGACATTGCAGCACGCCCTCAGCACTGCACTGGAGTGTCAGCCTAGATTTGAGCACTCAAGTCCCTGGATTGTTGAAAATGCTAATTTACCAGACAGTAAAGAGTGTAATGCCTCTAGGTTGAAGGCTCACTTGCAGGAGCAATCTTTGATGCTGAGCATTAAGAGAAATATCCATAAGGAAATAATGCTCAAGAACATAAGAATATAAGAATTAGGAACAGGAGTAGGCCATCCAGCCCCTCGAGCCTGCTCCGCCATTCAAAAAGATCATGGCTGATCTGGTCGTGGACTCAGCTCCACTTACCCGCCCTCTCCCCGTAACCCTTAATTCCCTTATTGCTTATCTTTGACTTGAAAACATTCAATGAGCCAGCCTCAACTGCTTCCTTGGGCAGAGAATTCCAGAGATTCACAACCCTCTGGGAGAAGAAATTCTTTCTCAACTCGGTTTTAAATTGGCTCCTCCGTATTTTGAGGCTGTGCCCCCTAGTTCTAGTCTCCCCCCACCAATGGAAACAATCTCTCTGCCTCTATCTTGTCTATCCCTTTCATGATTTTAAATGTTTCTATAAGATCACCCCTCATCCTTCTGAACTCCAAGGAGTAAAGACCCAGTCTACTCAATCTATCATCATAAGGTAACCCCTTCATTTCTCGAATCAGCCTAGTGAATCGCCTCTGTACCCCTTCCAAAGCTAGTATATCCTTCCTTAAGTAAGGTGACCAAAACTGCACGCAGTACTCCAGGTGCGGCCTTACCAATACCTTATACAGTTGCAGCAGGACCTCCCTGCTTTTGTACTCCATCCCTTTCGCAATGAAGGCCAACATTCCATTTGCCTTCCTGATTACCTACTGCACCTGCAAACTAACTTTTTGAGATTCATGCACAAGGACCCCCAGGTCCCTCTGCACCGCAGCATGTTGTAATTTCTCCCCATTCAAATAATATTCCCTTTTACTGTTTTTTTTCCCCAAGGTGGATGACCTCACACTTTCCGACATTGTATTCCATCTGCCAAACCTTAGCCCATTCGCGTAACCTATCCAAATCTCCTTGCTTTCAAGGAAGTTCATATTTCCTAGGTCAGTCAAGTAAAAATGTTTATGTTCGAGCACATTTTAAACTAGAAGCATTTCTGAAATAGTAAAAAATGTGAAGCGAGACTATTGCTCACAGGTGCGCCTCATACCCTCCCACCTCCGCAACAGCTGACTTTTACATCCTTCATGCAATGTCATTTCTATTTGAAAAACTTACTGCTAGCACACACATTTTTAGTTTCGTCATAAGAAACATTTGTACTTGCATATTTTTTGTGTGCGCAAATCTGGCACAACATTTGGAGGTTAAACAGAAATTACATATGCATGAACACAAACTCCAACTTTTTAATCACAATATCCCATTTGCTGCTGTATCAGGATACCCAGTTTCCTACTTCAGAGGGAAGTTGATAACTTACAAGTATTTTTGTTCTCCTGGAGACGTATCCACAAAGAATTGGGTTGAAACTGATGAAGCTACAGTCACGTGAGACCCTTGCAGACTTTCATACCATGCAGAGATTGAGCTCTTTTTAAATAACTACAAGAGCAGAATTGAAGATATTTATCATATTCATGGGGAAAAGTCCCCCCACATAAGTTGAGATCTTACACGTTAATGGGTCATGGGGCAGTTGCGAGTATCCCCATTTTTGGCAAAATTCAAGCAGTTAAGTGCAGTTGTAGCTTTTATTTATTAATTTCTGGGCTAGGCACATCAGCATTTATTGCCCACCCCTAATTGCCCTTGAGATGGTAATGGTATGCCACCTTCTTGAAGAACTGCAGTCGTGTGATGAAGGTACTTCCAGAGTGCTGTTAGGTAGGGAGTTCCAGGATTTTGGCCCAATAGCGGTGAAGGAATAGTGATATTAGTTCCAAGTCAGGATGGTGTGCGACTTGGAGGGGAACTTTTAGGGGATGGTGTTCCCATGTGCTTGCTGTCTTTGTCCTTCTAGGTGGTGAAGGTTACGGGTTTGGAAGGTGCTGTTGAAGAAGCTTTGACAAATTGCTGCAATACATTCTGTAGATAGTAACATTGCAGCCACGTGCACCCATGGTGGAGGGAGTGGCTGCTTAAGGAAATGGATGGGCTGTCAATCAAGTGGACTAGCTTTGTCATGGATGGTGTCGAGTTGTTGTTGCAGCTGCAGCAGTTTCTGGTCAATGATATTCCCAGGATGTTGATGGTGGAGGATTTGGTGATGGTAATGCCATTGAATGTCAAGGGGAGTTGGGAAGATTCGCCATGTTGGACATGGTCATTGCCTGGCACTTGTGTGACACAAATGTTACTTGCCACTTATCAGCCCAAGCCTGGGAGCTAGCTGTCCAGGCTTTGTTGCATGCGGACATGGACTGCTTCATTATCTCAGGAATTGAGAAAGGAACTAAACATCAGCGTTATTTTAGCTTATTAAGCTATGCTTAATATTCAAATGTGACACAATGCTGGAGTAAATAAGGGTGTCACAAGAGCAGTAAATTGCAAGCATTAAGTTAAGTTACAAAATTGTACTACATGATAAAGCCTGAAAACACCAAACCTAAACAGGGATTTGAACACAATGGCCAGCAAAAGATTTATCCAAGCTTAACGAGTCCAATAAATATATTGTAGTTAGCATCCTTTTTTCCACTACCCTGTACAGTGAAAGCTGTAAACAGATTAGAGGATCGCTGGCTAATCCAACTACATCATTCAGCTAATTCTCAAGAATCATAACAGAATAGTAAGTCACTGAGCAGTACAAGAACAGTAGGGGGCGCTGGGAGCTCAAAGCTGAGACAGGTACCTGATGTGGAAGCATGTTTCTCTCCCAATAGCGCTTGGACAGATACTAGAATCTATCAGGTTTTTTTCATCTGAACCACTGCCTCCATGCTTTTTGCAGGGGGGGATACAAGTGCAAGTGCAAAAGGAGGGGAGAGGGCGTGGGCAAGGGCGAGGGCGAGGGCGAGGGCGAGGGCGAGGGAGAGGGAGAGGGAGAGGGAGAGGGAGGGAGAGGGCGAAAGAAGCGGCGGAGAGGGAGAAAAGAGCGAGAAAAGTGGAGAGGAGAGCGAGAAAAGAGAGGGAGCAAAGAGCAAGATTAGAGAAGAGAAAGGAGGAGTGAGCATGGAGAAAAGTCGTAGAGCCATTCAACTCTGACCCGGACAGTCCAAGCCATGTAATTTTTTGTAAGACTTTTAAATATCTATACAGGATTACAAACAAATCCTACATTTTTTTTTATTCGTTCATGGGATGTGGGTGTTGCTGGCAAGGCCAGCATTTGTTGCCCATCCCTAATTGCTCGAGAAGATGGTGGTGAGCCGCCTTCTTGAACTGCTGCAGTCTGTGTGGTGAAGGTACTCCCACAGTGCTGTACCGAGGGAGTTCCAGGATTTTGACCCCGTGACGATGAAGGAACGGTGATATATTTCCAAGTCATGGCATGTGACTTGGAGCGGAAGGTGGAGGTGGTGGTGTTCCCATGCTGCCCTTGTCCTTCTAGGTGGTAGAGGTCGCAGGGAGGTGCTGCCGAAGAAGCCTTGGCGAGTTGCTGCAGTGCATCATGTGGTGGTGGATGGGGTGCCAATCATGTGGGCTGCTTTGTTCTGGATGGTGTCGAGCTTCTTGAGTGTTGTTGGAGTTACACTCATCCAGGCAAGTGGAGAGTATTTCATCACACTCCTGACTTGTGCCTTGTAGGTGGTGGAAAGGCTTTGGGGAGTCAGGAGGCGAGTCACTCGCTGCAGAATACCCAGCCTCTGACCTGCTCTTGTTGCCACAGTATTTATGTGGCTGGTCCAGTTAAGTTTCTGGTCAATGGTAATCCCCAGGATGTTGATGGGCGATTCGGCAATGGTAATGCCTTTGAATGTTATGGGGCGGTGGTTAGACCCTCGCTTGTTGGAGATAGTCACTGCCTGGCACTTGTTTGGCATGAATGTTAATTGCCACTTATCAGCCCAAGCCTGAATGTCATCCAGATCTTTCTGCATCCGGGCATGGACTGCTCCATTATCTGAGGAGTTGCGAATGGCACGGAATACTGTGCAATCATCAGCGAACCGAACATCCTCACTTCTGACCTTATGATGGAGGGAAGGTTATTGATGAAGCAGCTAAAGATGGTTGGGCCTAGGACACTGCCCTGAGGAACTTCTGCAGCGATGTCCTGGGACTGTGATGATTGACCTCCAACTACCACAACCATCTTCTGTTGTTCTAGGTATGACTCCAGCCAGTGGAGAGTTTTCCCGATTCCCATTAACCTCAGTTTTATTAGAGCTCCTTGATGCTACACTCGGTCAAATGCTGTCTTGATGTCAAGGGAAGTCACGCTCACCTCACCTCTGGAATTCAGCTCTTTTGCCCATGTTTGGACTGTAATGAGGCCTGGAGCCCAGTGGTCCTGGCTGAACCCAAACTGGGTATCGTCGAGCAGGTTATTGGTGAGTAAGTGCTGCTTGATAGCACTGTTAACTACGCCTTCCATAACTTTGCTGATGATTGAAAGTAGACTGATTAGGCAGTAATTGGTCGGATTGGATTTGTTCTGCTTTTTGTGGACAGGACATACCTGGGCAGTTTCCCACATTGTTAGATAGATACCAGTATTGTAGCTATACTGGAACAGCTTGGCTAGAGACGCGGCTAATTCTGGAGCACCAGTCTTCAGCACAACAGCCGGGATGTTGTCGGGGCCCATAGCTGTTGCTGTATTCAGTGCGCTCAGCCGTTTCTTGATATCATGTGGAGTGAATCGAGTTGGCTGAAGACTGGCTTCTGAGATGTTTGGGACCTCAGGAGGAGGCCGATATGGATCAGTCACTCGGCACTTCTGACTATAAATGGTTGTGAACACTTCAGCCTTGTCCTTTGCACTCACGCGCTGGGCTCCGCCATCATTGAGGATGGGGATATTCATGGCGTCTCCTCTGATCATGGCTGATCTGATCCTGGTGTTGAGACCAGGATCAGATCAGCCATCATCATCATCATAGGCAGTCCCTCGGAATCGAGGACTTGCTTCCACTCTTAACATGAGTTTTAAGGTGGCTGTACGGTCCAATACGAGAACCACAGTCTCTGTCACAGGTGGGGCAGATAGTCGTTGAGGGAAGGGGTGGGTGGGACTGGTTTGCCGCACGCTCTTACCGCTGCCTGCGCTTGTTTTCTGCATATTCTCGGCGATGAGACTCGAGGTGATCAGCGCCCTCCTGGATGCAGTTCCTCCAGTTAGGGCGGTCTCTGGCCAGGGACTCCCAGGTGTCAGTGGGGAGGTTGCACTTTATCAGGGAGGTTTTTGAGGGTGTCCTTGAAACGTTTCCTCTGCCCACCTTTGGCTCGTTTGCCGTGAAGGAGTTCAGAGTAGAGCGCTTGCTTTGGGAGTCTTGTGACAGGCATGCGAACAATGTGGCCTGCCCAGCAGAGCTGATCAAGTGTGGTCAGTGCTTCAATGCTGGGGATGTTGGCCTGGCCGAGGACGCTAATGTTGGTGCATCTCTCCTCCCAGGGGACTTGTAGGATCTTGCGGAGATATCGTTGGTGGTATCTCTCCAGCGACTTGAGGAGTCTGCTGTTCATGGTCCATGTCTCTGAGGGCGGGTATTACTACAGCCCTGTAGACCATGAGCTTGGTGGCAGTTTTGAGGGTCTAGTCTTCACTCTTTCCCTCAGGCGGCCAAAGGCTGCACTGGCGGCGGTGTTGAATCTCATTGTCAATGCCTGCTCTTGTTGATAAGAGGCTCCCGAGGTATGGGAAATGGTCCACATTGTCCATGGGCCGCGCCGTGGATCTTGATGACTGGGGGGAGGGGACAGTGCTGTGCGGCGAGGACAGGCTGGTGGAGGACCTTTGTCTTAGGATGTTTAGCGTAAGGCTCATGCTTTCGTACGCCTCAGTAAAAACATCGACTATGTCCTGGAGTTCAGCCTCTATGTGCACAGACGCAGGCATCGTCCACGTACTGTAGCTCGGCGGAGCAGGCTCGAGGAGCCAAATTGCCTACTTCTGCTCCTATTTCTTATGTTCTTATGTTATGTCCCCGTTAGTTGGTTAATGGTCCACCACCATTCACGACTGGATGTGTCAGGACTAGAGCTTTAACCTCATCGTTGGTTGTGGGATCGCTTAGCCTTGTCTAGAACATGCTGCTTCTGCTTTTTAGCGTGCATGTAGTCGCATGTTGCAGCTTCCCCAGGTTGGCAGCTCATTTTTAGATACACCTGGTGCTGTTCCTGACATGCTCTTTTACACTCTTCATTGAACTAGGGTTGGTCCCCTGGCTTAATGGTAATGGTAGAGTGAGGGACATGCCAGGCCATGAGGTTACAGATGATGGTGGAATAAAATTCTGCTGCTGCTGATGGCCCACAGTGCCTCATGGATGCCCAATTTTGAGCTGCTAGATCTGTTCTGAATCTATCCCATTTAGCACAGTGGTAGTGCCACATAACAAGATGGATGGTGTCCCCGGTGTGAAGACGGGACTTCGTCTCCATAATGACTGTGCGGTGGTCGCTGTTACTGATGCAGTCATAGACAGATGCATCTGCGACAGGTAGATTGGCGAGGACGAGGTCAAGCAGGTTTTCCCCTCGCATTGGTGTTCTTGCCACCTGCTGCAGGCCCAGTCTCCTCACCTCCCCCCCCCGCCTCTCTCTTCCCCCACCTCTCTCCTCCCTGCCCCCCCCGCCTCTCTCTCCCTCCCGCCCCCCCCGCCTCTCTCTCTCTCCCTCCCGCCCCCCCCGCCTCTCTCTCTCTCCCTCCCCCCCCCCCGTCTCTCTCTCCCCCCCCGTCTCTCTCTCCCTCCCACCCCTCCGCTCCCTCCCCCCCCGTCTCTCTCTCCCCCCCCTCCGCTCCCTCCCCCCCCCGTCTCTCTCTCCCCCTCCCTCCCCTCCCTCCCCCCCCCGTCTCTCTCTCCCCCTCCCTCCCCTCCCCCCCGTCTCTCTCTCCCCCTCCCTCCCCTCCCCCCCGTCTCTCTCTCCCCCTCCCTCCCCTCCCCCCCCGTCTCTCTCTCCCCCCTCCCTCCCCCCCCGCCGTCTCTCTCTCCCCCCAACCCCCGTCTCTCTCTCCCTCCCTCCGCCCCCCGTCTCTTTCTCCCTCCCTCACCCCCCTCTCGTCTCTCTCTCTCTCTGCTCCCCCGCGCCCCCGTCTCTCTCTGCCCCCCCGCCCCTCTCTCTCTCTCTCTCCGCCCCCCGCCCTCGTCTCTCGCTCTCTCCCCCCTCCGCCCCCGTCTCGCTCTCTCCCCCCTCCGCCCCCGTCTCGCTCTCTCCCCCCTCCGCCCCCGTCTCGCTCCCCCCTCCGCCCCCGTCTCGCTCTCTCCCCCCTCCGCCCCCGTCTCGCTCTCTCCCCCCTCCGCCCCCGTCTCGCTCTCTCCCCCCTCCGCCCCCGTCTCGCTCTCTCCCCCCTCCGCCCCCGTCTCGCTCTCTCCCCCTCCGCCCCCGTCTCGCTCTCTCCCCCCTCCGCCCCCGTCTCGCTCTCTCCCCCCTCCGCCCCCGTCTCGCTCTCTCCCCCTCCGCCCCCGTCTCGCTCTCTCCCCCCTCCGCCCCCGTCTCGCTCTCTCCCCCCTCCCCCCGTCTCGCTCTCTCCCCCTCCGCCCCCGTCTCGCTCTCTCCCCCCTCCGCCCCCGTCTCGCTCTCTCCCCCCTCCGCCCCCGTCTCGCTCTCTCCCCCCTCCGCCCCCGTCTCGCTCTCTCCCCCCTCCGCCCCCGTCTCGCTCTCTTCCCCCTCCGCCCCCGTCTCGCTCTCTCCCCCCTCCGCCCCCGTCTCGCTCTCTCCCCCCTCCGCCCCCGTCTCTCTCTCTCCCCCCTCCGCCCCCGTCTCTCTCTCTCCCCCCCCCGCCCCCGTCTCTTCTCCTCCCCCCTCCCGTCTCGTGTCTCTTCTCCTCCCCCCCCACCCCCGTCTCTTCTCCTCCCCCCCCCCACCCCCGTCTCTTCTCCTCCCCCCCCCCACCCCCGTCTCTTCTCCTCCCCCCCACGTCTCTTCTCCCCCCCCCCCACGTCTCTTCTCCCCCCCCCCCACGTCTCTTCCCCCCCCACGTCTCTTCTCCCCCCCCCCACGTCTCTTCTCTCCCCCCCCCTGTCTCTTCTCCCCCCCCCACGTCTCTTCTCCCCCCCCCCCACGTCTCTTCTCCCCCCCCCCACGTCTCTTATCCTCCCCCCCCCACCCCCGTCTCTCTCTCTCTTCTCCTCTCCCTCCCACCCGTCTCTCTCTCTCTTCTCCACGCCCCACCCCCCGTCTCTCTCTCTCTCTTCTCCTCCCTCCTCCCCCCCCCACCCCCCGTCTCTCTCTCTCTCTCTTCTTCTCCCCCCCACCCCCCGTCACTCTCTTCTCCTCCCCCCGTCTCTCTCTCTCTCTTCTCCTTCCCCCCCACCCCCCGTCTCTCTCTCTCTTCTCCTCCTCCCCCCCCACCCCCGACTCGCTCTCTCTCTTCTCCTCCCCCCCACCCTCCGTCTTTGAAGGTATGAGGCGTGAATTGGCTGAGATGGATTGGCGAATGATACTTAAGGGGTTGACTGTGGATGGGCAATGGCAGACATTTAGAGACCGCATGGATGAACTACAACAATTGTACATTCCTGTCTGGCATAGAAATAAAAAAGGGAAGGTGGCTCAACCGAGGCTATCAAGGGAAATCAGGGATAGTATTAAAGCCAAGGAAGTGGCATACAAATTGGCCAGAAATAGCAGCGAACCTGGGGACTGGGAGAAATTTAGAACTCAGCAGAGGAGGACAAAGGGTTTGATTAGGGCAGGGAAAATGGAGTATGAGAAGAAGCTTGCAGGGAACATTAAGACGGATTGCAAAAGTTTCTATAGATATGTAAAGAGAAAAAGGTTAGTAAAGACAAATGTAGGTCCCCTGCAGTCAGAATCAGGGAAGTCATAACGGGGAACAAAGAAATGGCGGACCAATTGAACAAGTACTTTGGTTCGGTATTCACGAAGGAGGACACGAACAACCTTCCGGTTATAAAAGGGGTCGGGGGGTCTAGTAAGGAGGAGGAACTGAGGGAAATCCTTATTAGCCGGGAAATTGTGTTGGGGAAATTGATGGGATTGAAGGCCGATAAATCCCCAGGGCCTGATGGACTGTATCCCAGAGTACTTAAGGAGGTGGCCTTGGAAATAGTGGATGCGTTGACAGTCATTTTCCAACATTCCATTGACTCTGGATCAGTTCCTATGGAGTGGAGGGTAGCCAATGTAACCCCACTTTTTAAAAAAGGAGGGAGAGAGAAAACAGGGAATTATAGACCGGTCAGCCTGACATCGGTAGTGGGTAAAATGATGGAATCAATTATTAAGGATGTCATAGCAGTGCATTTGGAAAGAGGTGACATGATGGGTCCAAGTCAGCATGGATTTGTGAAAGGGAAATCATGCTTGACAAATCTTCTGGAATTTTTTGAGGATGTTTTCAGTAGAGTGGATAAGGGAGAACCAGTTGATGTGGTATATTTGGACTTTCAGAAGGCGTTCGACAAGGTCCCACACAAGAGATTGATGTGCAAAGTTAGAGCACATGGGATTGGGGGTAGTGTACTGACATGGATTGAGAACTGGTTGTCAGACAGGAAGCAAAGAGTAGGAGTAAATGGGTACTTTTCAGAATGGCAGGCAGTGACTAGTGGGGTACCGCAAGGTTCTGTGCTGGGGCCCCAGCTGTTTACACTGTACATTAATGATTTAGATGAGGGGATTAAATGTAGTATCTCCAAATTTGCGGATGACACTAAGTTGGGTGGCAGTGTGAGCTGCGAGGAGGATGCTGTGAGGCTGCAGAGCGACTTGGATAGGTTAGGTGAGTGGGCAAATGCATGGCAGATGAAGTATAATGTGGATAAATGTGAGGTTATCCACTTTGGTGGTAAAAACAGAGAGACAGACTATTATCTGAATGGTGACAGATTAGGAAAAGGGGAGGTGCAAAGAGACCTGGGTGTCATGGTACATCAGTCATTGAAGGTTGGCATGCAGGTGCAGCAGGCGGTTAAGAAAGCAAATGGCATGTTGGCCTTCATAGCAAGGGGATTGGAGTACAGGGGCAGGGAGGTGTTGCTACAGTTGTACAGGGCATTGGTGAGGCCACACCTGGAGTATTGTGTACAGTTTTGGTCTCCTAACCTGAGGAAGGACATTCTTGCTATTGAGGGAGTGCAGCGAAGGTTCACCAGACTGATTCCCGGGATGGCGGGACTGACCTATCAAGAAAGACTGGATCAACTGGGCTTGTATTCACTGGAGTTCAGAAGAATGAGAGGGGACCTCATAGAAACATATAAAATTCTGACGGGGTTAGACAGGTTAGATGCAGGAAGAATGTTCCCAATGTTGGGGAAGTCCAGAACCAGGGGTCACAGTCTAAGGATAAGGGGTAAGCCATTTAGGACCGAGATGCGGAGGAACTTCTTCACCCAGAGAGTGGTGAACCTGTGGAATTCTCTACCACAGAAAGTTGTTGAGGCCAATTCACTAAATATATTCAAAAAGGAGTTAGATGAGGTCCTTACTGCTAGGGGGATCAAGGGGTATGGCGAGAAAGCAGGAATGGGGTACTGAAGTTGAATGTTCAGCCATGAACTCATTGAATGGCGGTGCAGGCTAGAAGGGCCGAATGGCCTACTCCTGCACCTATTTTCTATGTTTCTATGTTTCTCTCTCTCTCTCTCTCTCTTCTCCTCCTCCCCCCCCAACCCCCGTCTCTCTCTCTCTTCTCCCCCCCCCCCATCCCCCGTCTCTCTCTCTCTCTTCTCCTACCCCCCCCAACCCCCCGTCTCTCTCTCTCTTCTCCTCCCCCCCCCCAACCCCCCGTCTCTCTCTCTCTCTTCTCCTCCCCCCCCCCACCCCCCATCTCTCTCTCTTCTCCCCCCCCACCCCCCGTCTTCCTCTCTTCTCCTCCACCCCACCCCCCCACCCATCTCTCTCTCTCTCTTCTCCACCCCCCCCCCACCCCCCGTCTCTCTCTCTCTCTCTTCCCCCCCCATAAGTGGGCACGCAACCTGTACGGGATGTCCAGAGTGCTGTGCAACCACGCAGCTTAACAGGAACATTGGCATCAAGGGATATGGATCAACGGCAGTTATATATAGTTGAGGTACAGATCAGCCATGATCTAATAGAATGGCGGCACAAGCTTGAAATGGCTTTCCACTGTTTCTATGTTGCAATTTGATTTACACAAATAGAAAAATCACACCACTAGCTCAAGAGTGAAGTTCTTGGACAATCAGCTTTGGAAAAATAAGATATATTTTGCCTCAAGAAAATAAAATGCATTGAATATGAATGGCATTTCTTACTAATGCTATGATGTTTTAACAAGGAGCAATCTATAGCAATTAGACCACAGCAATTAATGTTTACTATTGACTGTATGTGTTACTAAGAACAGGATAACAGCTTACAAATTGCCATTAATATAATCGAAGCAGTAAGATCTGTCGGGGGTTAGGGGGAGGGGGGCGGGGGAGAAAAGACAACACAAGAACTCAGCAAAAGCACATTGGTGAGATCAAACTCGTCTTTACCTGTCAGTACAGCTTTTGCAGAAGGATCTGCCAGGTCTTGAGCAGTCTTTCCATCGGTGTTCCGAATGTTGGGATCAGCTCCGTGCTGCAGAAGAACTGTACATGGAAAACAGAAGCAGTTTTTCATCTCAGGAACACAAACGCTGCTAACGGGCAAGGCTCTTCTAGGCATTGGGAATGAATAGTAATTCATTGCACAAAATTTATACTGCAGCAAATGCTTACTGTAGTCAAAGAAACAAATCAAAGAATGATCATATGGAATATGACCTTGATAATATAAAACATCCATGGACACACTGCATTGTCCGTGTTTTCAAAGGCAATGTGTCCAGCAAGTAAAAGCACCTGCCAGCACTCGTCAAACATGCTCAGTTTTACCATGTTCTGTCTTTAACTCAGCTGCCCAGTATATAACTGCTATCCTATGTTTATGCGACAATACAGACAGGCTGAAATCCTTCCTTGGCTTACTACTTACATAAAACAAACCTCGCAACACATTGGCAGCATTCCAACAAAATATAATGGATGGGCTAATATCCTTATAGCCTGCAGTCATCTAGTTAAATGGTAACTGACATAAACAATACTCGATGATACAATAATGCAGTGAACGGGCACCTAAACACTTAAATCCCTGTTGAAAAACATTCGGATTCACTCTCATTCACAGTCCATGTAGGCATATTTAATATAGTATCGATGATGTTCTAGGAATGCAGTTTTATTTAGAAGATCAAAAATGTTCATAATTTTTATTCAATTCTGGAAAACCTAACATTCCAAACTGTTTTAAGTTATTGATGATTTAGAAACATAGAAAATAGGTGCAGGAGTAGGCCATTCGGCCCTTCGAGCCTGCTCCGCCATTCAACAAGATCATGGCTGATCTGGCCGTGGACTCAGCTCCACTTACCCGCCCGCTCCCCATAACCCTTAATTCCCTTATTGGTTAAAAATCTATCTATCTGTGATTTGAATATATTCAATGAGCTAGCCTCAACTGCTTCCTTGGGCAGAGAATTCCACAGATTCACAACCCTCTAGGAGAAGAAATTCCTTCTCAACTCGGTTTTAAATTGGCTCCCCCGTATTTTGAGGCTGTGCCCCCTAGTTCTAGTCTCCCCGACCAGTGGAAACAACCTCTCTGCCTCAATCCTGTCTATCCCTTTCATTGTTTTAAATATTTCTATAAGATCACCCCTCATCCTTCGAACTCCAACAATTTGTTTCAGTGTTCCATACCATTCATTACTGTATAAATTATTTTAGTTCATTCTATGGCCGCATGACTAGATGTTGTAGAAACACACCATTAATACTAATCCAGCGTCAATATCCTTTACAATCTTGAAATCTTCATTGAGATCACTTGACAAGTTTCCTCTTGTCAAAAGAGGACACACTCGATTGTTTAGGCTTTCATCATTTGTGCCTTTCAAGGAGAATATCCTTCCAATTATTAATACACAGTACTCCAGCTGGAATCTGATCAGCAGCTTATATAGGAATAGAACCTCTTGATTTGTACTGTACCCCTCTATCCACTATCTTAATTGACTTAAAATTACAGCTAAAAAGAAATACAAAATATGTCAGCCTATAAGGAGATTTTTCTTTACAGACAGGCTAAATAAGTTCAATATGGTCAATAGATGTGATATCAGACAGATTTTCAAGCTGATCAGCACTTTTTAAAATTCATTGTTGTTGAGGTAGTATTAATGTTGCATTTATATTGCAGAACCACTCTGCCTGCCAAGCTCAGCTTTCTAAGCTGTAGAAATATTTAATTTTCATTATAGGTTGCCATCTAAAGCATTGGATTAACATCTAAACAGTGCATGCACAACTTTGCATTTGTTGTTTGATGCCCCCTTTCTTTTATGGAACCCAGCTGAATTTGTTGTTTTTTTGTTTTGTTCTATTACACTGCAGTCGGCAACAGACAGAACTGTCCATATACTAGTTTTCAAAAGCCATGATTGCATTATCATTCACCGTGAATCCTTTCCCAGTATTTCGGGGCGGGGGGGGATGTCAGGGATAGCACAACTAGCAGCGGTAAAATCAATACGTTTCTGGCAAGGCCAGGTTGAGAAAGAACCTCATCATGGCCAGCATCAGGGTCAATAGAAGGGCCACCAAAACCGTGCATCACTGGCATTTTGTCATGCGAGCCACCTAGTCTAGTGAAAGTTCCTCTAACGCCACGGAACCATTTATACTGTAGGTCTCTCTCGCCTTCAGAAGCAATGGTTTAAAGTAAAGGGGGGCATTAAAATCACTGTTCTTGGATGAATTATAATTTCTTTCAGCTGGACGTCAGAAAGACCAAAACCTTGGTTTTCAATGCTTGCCACAAATTTGACTTCCTTGACGTGGAGACCCCAGGATGAGCTTCAAATCCCATATTCTCTCCATTACCCAGACCACTTATTTTCAGCCCAACAATATTGCCTATCTCTGTCCCCAAAAGTCATTTCCATGCTTTCGTCACCTCTAGTCTCAATGACTCCAATACCTTCATTTTGGCACACGATCCATAAACTCCAATTTGTCTAGCACTAAGCCCCGAACATCCATCATTCCCATCCTTTGGACCTCCACTGGATCCCTGTCCCCAATGAATTAAATTAAATATCTTCATTCCGCTCCTCAAATATCTCCATGGCTTTGCTCCATGCTACCTCTGTAACTTACTGTCTCTCGCACACCCAATGGTCTTCTGACTCCGGCCTCCAGTGTATCCCACTTCCCCTCTGTCCCACCACTGGGGCAGTGCATTCAGCCACATAGGAACTGTTCTCCCTTCTGAGATACTCTTTACTTTATTTTCAAAAATTGTATGTTAAAGACATCATGCAAATACTGTTTAACTTTGTCCATTTAAAAAAAGTTCGAGATGTGGGTAACACTGGAAGGGCAGCATTTATTGCCCATCCCCAGGTGCCGAGGGCACTAAAAGTCAATCATATAGTGAGAGACTGGAGTTGCGTGTAGACCAGTAGGGGTGGCAGGTTCTCTTCCCTGATGGGCATTAGTGAGTTGGGTTTTTACAATGTTCAGGTAGTGTTTCAGTCATTTTTCTCGTGCTAGTCCATAAGTTAGCAAGTTTATTGAGCTCATAACCTCGGGTTGCTTGACCAATATAATCACCGTGCTTCCATACCCTTGTTTACTAGGTTAAAGGCACTTGGAGGCAGTTTTGCCAAGGCCACTGTAATGCTCAGTGACTGGGAATGGTCAGGCATAGAACAAAAAATGAAAAGTTGCCTTCCAACTTCTACCAGGCAGCTGTGAGGAACCAACTGTTCAACTTGCCACAGCCAAAATAAAAACTGTAGTCCACTGGCAAACATTTAGCTTGCTGTCAGAGATGCAGGCTAACTATCTTCTTTGATGCTATACACTGCCTCCAGTATTAAGTGGTGCCACCTTGTTTAATGCAATCAACAACAAAGTGGTTAACTAAATGGGGCTGAAGCAACTTAATAGAATAAATCCACCATTCATTGAATACACCCATAACAACCATCTCTCTCCACAGATGGTGCCTGACCTGCTGAGTATTTCCAGCATTTTATGTTCATACAATCCTAACCGTAACTTTATTGTCTGCAACTCTAAACACTACACTTGCACTTCTTTGCAGACAGCTATCTCTTATAATTAATGGATATGCATTTCCACTAACTGCAGCAGAGATAAAACAGTACAACATTAAATCCTTTAGAACTGCAAATTAGGTGGTCACATAATGCTACAAACTCATCATCTCTTCTATCAAGAATTGTAACCAGTATTAAATCAGGTCTTCCATGCATAAGCTCCAAAAGTTTGTAAACTTTTTTCTTTAATGTACAGGTATAATTAGAAAAAATGTAAAAGAAAAAGACTCACTGGAACTATTACCGTCCCTCACCATATAAATGAATTTATGCAGGCAACTGTGTAGGATTCCACGACATCAACATCACAAACTGGCTCCTAATGCTTACACAACTAAACATGGTACCTTGCCCCAATGTAGACCCAATTATCCACTTTGGTGGTAAAAACAGAGAGACAGACTATTATCTGAATGGTGACAGATTAGGAAAAGGGGAGGTGCAACGAGACCTGGGTGTCATGGTACATCAGTCATTGAAGGTTGGCATGCAGGTACAGCAGGCAGATAAGAAAGCAAATGGCATGTTGGCCTTCATAGCGAGGGGATTTGAGTACAGGGGCAGGGAAGTGTTACTACAGTTGTACAGGGCCTTGGTGAGGCCACACCTGGAGTATTGTGTACAGTTTTGGTCTCCTAACTTGAGGAAGGATATTCTTGCTATTGAGGGAGTGCAGCGAAACATAGAAGGTTCACCAGATTGATTCCTGGGACTGACATATCAAGAAAGATTGGATCAACTGGACTTGTATTCACTGGAGTTCAGAAGAATGAGAGGTTGTCGCATAGAAACGTTTAAAATTCTGATGGGTTTAGACAGGTTAGATGCAGGAAGAATGTTTCCAATGTTGGGGAAGTCCAGAACCAGGGGTCACAGTCTAAGGATAAGGGGTAAGCCATTTAGGACCAAGATGAGGAGAAACTTATTCACCCAGAGAGTGGTGAACCTGTGGAATTCTCTACCACAGAAAGTTGTTGAGGCCAATTCACTAAATATATTCAAAAAGGAGTTAGATGTAGTCCTTACTATTAGGGGGAATCAAGGGGTATGGTGAGAAAGCAGGAATGGGGTACTGAAGTTGCATGTTCAGCCATGAACTCATTGAATGGCGGTGCAGGCTCGAAGGGCCGAATGGCCTACTCCTGCACCTATTTTCTATGTCTATGTTTCTATGTTTCTCTAAGTCTATAAAGCTAGATTTAGCGTAAATACAGGGAACCAATGCATCAACACCAGTCTCCAATAATCCAATCTGAGTATAAAAGCAGCTTTAATGATATGAATAGCTTGGGTCCCAGCTATTCACAATATGTGTGATTTAGATGAGGGAATCAAATGTAATATTTTCAAGTTTGCTGATGACAAAACTAGGTGGAATTCTGAGTTGTGAGGAGGATGCAAAGACGCTGCAAGGCGATTTAGATAGGTTGAGTGAGTGACAAATACATGGCAGATGCAGTATAACGTGGATAAATGTGAAGTTATCCACTTCGGTAGGAAAACTATAAGGACAAAGTATTATTTAAATGGTGATAGCTTGGGAAATGTCGATGTACAAATGGACCTGGGTGTCCTTGTCCTTTTGCAGATACACCAGTCATTGAAAGCAAATATGCAGGTGCAGCAAGCAGTTAGGAAGGAAAATGGTATGTTGGCCGACACTGCAAGAGGATTTGAGTACAGGATCAAGGATGTCTTACTACAGTTATACAGGGCCTTGGTGAGACCACACCTGGAGTACTGTGTGCAGTTTTGGTTTCCCTACCCAAGAAAGGATATACTTGCCATAGGGGGAGTGCAGCAAAGGTTCACCAGACTGATTCCCGGGATGGCAGGACTGTCGTATGAGGAGAGATTGGGTCGACTAGGCCTGTATTCATTAGAGTTTAGAGGAATGAGAGGGGATCTCATTGAAACGTATAAAATTCTGACGCGGTTGGACAGACTGGATGTGGGGAGGATGTTTCCCCTGGCTGGAAAGTCTAGAACAAGGGGTCAGTCTCAGGATACGTGGTAGGAAATTTAGGACCGAGATGAGGAGAAATGTTTTCACTCAGAGGGTGGTTAACATGTGGAATTCTCTACCACAGAACGCTGTGGAGGCCAAGTCACTGAATATATTTAAAGGAGATAGATAGATAGATTTCTAGACACAAAACGCATCAAAGGGTATGGGGAAAAAGCAGGAATCTAGGGCCCAAGTTTCCACAAGAAAAAAAATGGCTGAATGGCCTCACTGGGGCTGCGTGGATAAGGCTCCTCCCATGGCCAGCTCCTGCTCCCCGCCCCCGACAACCGCTCCCCCCCCACCCGACCCGACACCCGCTCCTCTCCCCCCACCCTCTCATGCCGACCAGACCCTCCACCAGCCCCGACACCCGCTCCACCTCTCTCTTCCCCCCGCCCCCCGACTGACCCGACCCGACCTCCTGTTCCCCGACCCGACACCCCCCCCCCCCCCACTGGACCCGACTCCCGGACTGGATCCGATCTGACCTCTCCCTTTCCCCTTTCCCCCCCCCACTCCCTTGCTCCCCTCTCTCTCTCTCTCTCTCTCTCTCTCCCTCTCTCTCTCTCCCCTCCCCCTCCCTCTCTCTCTCTCCTCTCTCCCCTCCCCCTCCCTCTCTCTCTCTCTCTCTCTCCCCTCCCCCCCCACTCTCCCTCCCCTCCCCTCCCCCCCCACTCTCTCTCCACCCCCCCCACTCTCTCTTCCCCCCCCCACTCTCTCTCTCTCTCTCTTCTCCCCCCCCCCACTCTCTCTCTCTCTCTCCCCCCCCCGCTCTCGCTCTCTCTCGCTCTCTCCCCCCCCCACCCACACTCTCCCCCCCCCACCCACTCTCTCTCTCCCCCCCCACCCACTCTCTCCCTCCCCCCCCCACCCACTCACTCCCTCCCCCCCCCACCCACTCTCTCCCTCCCCCCCCCACCCACTCTCTCTCTCCCCCCCCCACCCACTCTCTCTCTCCCCCCCCCCACCCACTCTCTCTC